>NC_072831.1:28374091-28516591 GCF_027744805.1 Dunckerocampus dactyliophorus | reverse complement strand
CGTTCCTAATTGTAGAAAATGGCTTCAGGTGTTGTTGGAAAAAGAATGCATTTCATCCAAATATACAAAATAAAGCACTTGTCAATGGAGAAGTAAGCTCAGGAGTTCACTTTACACAACACAGTCTCAACACAGAGGAGTGTTGATGAATGAATATGCTTTTTATTTCCTAAAGCTAAGATATTGGCCTTTTCTTAAATTATTATTATATTACTATTATTATTAATGTGTATATGCAGCTGAAGACAAAATTTACAGGACCTTATTTACTTATTTTTGCATTTACTGGACTTGTTCTCACGCTCATTTAGTTTGGCTTAGGTTCAGTTCATGAAACCCTTGTTTAGCAGCACCATCTTGAATGAAAGCAGCCAAAGCTGATATTTCACGACATGAATACAATAATATGAGCTTCTGCTACTTTTAGGTAACTTTTTTTATCTTTACTGCTTTGGTGTTTCCTCATTGTGACACTTACATAGGTGGAAAAAAATGTTGTGTACTGTAAGTTCCGGTGTACAAGCCGCATCCGCTAAAGTTACAGAGGAAAAACTGATTTGTACGTATATAAGCCGCACCGGACTATGAGCTGCACATGTCCACCTCATAAAATGACATATTGGGGCGCCCACGAGTCCATGAGGACCAGGCAGCTCTATCTGACAGGAGCCAATCACAAGCTATAAGGGAACTCACGAGCTTATCAAGCCTACAGAAATCGCAGGAGGTCATTACTCAATATAACAGTCTGACTCACGGGGTCATCTCAGAACGAAAGCTAAAATCATCACACAGCAACCTAACGCTCAAAAGTTAGCTAAGAAAAATAAAAGGCAAGAACCAATACGAGTTTAAAATAATTAAAAAAAAACAAGTATTTTAACTTCTTCCCAGCAGAGCAGTTCATTGGCCATGGCTGCCGGGGCCCTGCAATGATTCATTGAGCTGCCTGTGTCCACCAGAGGGAGCTCATGAGCTTTGGCAGCCATGGCCAATGAACTGCTCTGCTGGGAAGAAGTTAAAATAGTTGTTCGTTATTTTAAACTCGTATCGGTACTTGTCTCGTATATTTCTTAGCTACCTTTTGAGTGTCAAGTTGCTGTGTGATGATTTTAGCGTTCTTTCTAAGATGACACCGTGAGTCAGACTGCGATATTGAGTAATGACCTCCTGCGATTTCCGATGGGTTGACAAGCTTGTCGTGAGTTTCTTTGCGTCAACATCATACCAAAAGTTGACTAGTCCAAAACATAGGCGCAAGCCCCTGTTTGTTACGTACAGTCGTCCCTCGCAGTTCGATTATGGCTCCCTCGCTATATTGCGTTTTTTCAGAAATGAATGAATTAATAAATGATGGCTGTTTGGTGGTAGACTATGGTCTATTATCAGGCAAATCATATTGAAATACAAGCGGTATGTAGGATTGTGGTCACTAGGCGGCAGTAATGACACAAAACATGGAGACATTACCTTACATTACATTACCTTAACACTGTACAGTATGAAGTCATGAAGTCAGCCATGGCATGTTCGATAAGATAGAGAAAAAAACGTTTTCCCATTCCCAAGTGGTAACTTTTTGATTTATTAAGTTTACAAGAAATAAATTTGAGTCTAACTTGCTAGCTAGCGGCCGTCTCGAGTCCCTGCAGTGTAAGAGTTGCGTCATGTGGTGTACACAATGAATAATAGGAGCATAAAGGTGGCTATAGGGGTGTTAGTTCATGTCCAGAGCGCTCTAATGTTAAAAACCACATTCGGAAAGTCATAAACAGGTTTTCTATGTCCTAACTATGAAAATATTCCATTTACTGGCATCATTTATCGTGGTCGGGTCTAGCTCCAATTAACAGCTATAAACGAGGGACGACTGTAATATGTTACAAAACTGAACATTTCAAAATAACTTCACAAGAAAAATGCTTATCCTAATAAATGTGTTGACTAATAAAGCCCTGCTAACTCTTTTTAGCTGTTTTCATATCTTTAGAACGCACAGAAAAGACATATGTGTTCATGTCTCACATCAGAAGACAAAAAAGTGCAGTTTTCCTTGAATGTCCTGAATTGAACCGAACCGCGACGTGGAAACAGGGCTTAATACAAGTTTACATTTGTAGTTTGGTACCACTGCAGTAAAAAACAGACACAGCAGGCACGCAGATTTCATCCAATTCGCTGAACATTCACCCAGTTATTTCAGCATCAGACCAAAAGTTGACCAGTCAAAACTAATGAGTAAGGGAAAAACCTGATTGGACCGTATTTGTGACGTATTTTATGATCAAATTCCAATCCAAAAGAAAAATCCTGTCTGTGCGGGTACCAGGTCTGTACTGTTAAATCTTCGTGATTTGCCAATTCATCGTAACACCGGTCCGTGTCTTTGGTCCGTGCGGTGCTCAAGATGCACCAGAGTTCACCTGCAGGAGCGTCGAAACCACTTCTTCAAGCGGCCTCGGTCGGCTTGCGTTGTTGGGCACCAGATTTCGGACGATAGCGTCCAAGAAATGATCAGAGCAACGGCACCAGCGTGTTTGAAACGAAGCAAGCGTGACAAGTGTGAACACGGCTTCAAAGCCACTCGGTATGAAGACTCACAGAAGCGAGCAGAAGCTAATTAGCTGCTTTGTCGACTCGTCGCTCGCGTTGGTTGGTTTTGCGGTCACGAGCCATTCTGTGACGCCTGGATTGGGATGCCCAGCTGCTCACGTTTGCTCGGATCACTCTTCGAATTCCTTGTTTAAATAGCGCACAGAAGGTTGCAGGCTGATAGGCAAGGATCCTTTCAATGATCCTTTTGAAGCTCCTCGAGACACAACAACTTGTCGCGGGAGGAAACAAAAGTTGGCAGCAGTTTAAGGAGCACAGCCCGAGGTTGTTTTGTTTTCCTCGTCTTTCTTCGCCCTCTCAAAGGGAAACAGATTGAGCAAATCTGAGGTCTGAGTCGTATCGCCTCCTCAGCTGCAGGCTGCTTTCCCCCTTATTGTGGAGAAGTAGGAGCTCGTAACAACCAGAAGGGAATTCTTCCTTCCTTGTATTTGATCTCCTTTCTCTTCTTCTGACAGCAGCCGATACGAGAACGCCGAGCATCCCCTTGGCGCTCAACCTTGACCGAAGCTGCCAATCAGGATTCAAAGTTATTCAAATAAAAAGTCCTCACCCTATACAAGCTACCCTCGCTTTGTTCAAGAGCTCCGCCGCGAGCCGCCCACTATAGCATGCGCTCGTTCTGCAGGGCCTTGTAGTAGTGCTCCTGCTCGGCGTGGCTGCGGGCCGACACGGAGGGACGGCGAGGCAGCGTGGATGAGCGGGACAGCATGTGGCTGTCCATCAGCAGGTCGGGGTGAGGGGGAGGCGGGAGTACGGCCGAGCACGAGGGGTGGGGAGGGAGCAGCGGTGGCATGGATGAGGAAGGGAGCGGGGGAGGGGGCAAAGGCTGAGAGGATGACACCTGAGAGGATGGGTGAGGCGGGAGGGTCATGTGAGAAGGGTGAGGGGGTGGGGGTAGCGGGGTGGATGACGAGTGAAGAGGGGGTGGCGGGAGATGGGGTGAGGACAGCTGAGGAGGGGGTGGAAGAGGGGAAGAGGCGGTGGGGAGAGGTGGGGGTGGCATCTCCGTTTCGACAGCCAGCGACTCCTTTTTAACCGGAAGTGTCCGGTAATCGCGGTAAAGCGGGGCGTTGTCCTGCCGCTGCAGAAGGCCGCGGTGTTTGTCTACCGCCGTGTCGCCGCCTATCAGGTTGCCACTGATTGTGTTCCTCCACTCCCACGGCTTCCCGTTGGCAGCCGTCACGCGCACCACTGGGTGGTGCGGCGCGTGGGCATCGATGGTGACGATGCTGCCGCTGCCGGCGATGCTGCCAGGGTTGCTGCCAGTGCAGCTGTCCCGGTCGGAGGGGATGCGGTAGTAGGGCGACTCGGAGCAGTTGGAGCCGCCGCCTGAGGAGGAGCCTCCCTCAGAGGTGAGCCCGCCATGGCTCTGCTGCTTGGACATCGCCATCACCTGCAGGGAGGACAGGAGTGAGTCTTTCTAGGTGGACGTGTGGCATCGGGGGACGGGGCAAAAAGTAGCATCCGATCCACTGCTCTCCGCCCATGCCTCAGCCCCCGGCAAAGCTTTGTGACAATTAGTTGAGAAGTTTTTGCATATGGTTCTAAAACAACAACTACAGTATATGTTATTCACAGCGTATTTACATACTGTAATACCACCATGCCAAACTTTGGTACGCTCTTCCTTTGCCCAGACCCCAGGCCCCAGGCCCCAGGCCCCAGGCCCCAGGCCCCAGGCCCCAGGCCCCAGCCCCCGACCAAGTTTCATGAAAATCAGTTTGGTAGTTTTTACAGTAGCTTGCGCTCACCTGAGTGACTCTTGGCTGAGGGGGGGCTTGAGTGGGCAGGGTGGTGGGCACCCGAGGGGTTGACACGGCAATGGGCCCCACACTCGGCTCCTTAACCCCGCCTCCTTCTGTGAGTGATAACCATTTGGCACGGGTCTTGGCGCTCTTTGGGGAGACGGGCGGCGGACGGGTGGCCTCCTCGGGGATGTGAACCAGCGGCGGGGCCACCGCCATCCTAGCTGCAGTGGGCGTGGCCATGCCCTTGTTGGCTTGCACTTTAGGGTAAAGAGAGGACGGCACACCCTGGTCGTCCGCTTCCCCAGCGGTGACCCCGCCTTCTTCATCCCCGGTGTTCGCCCCATCTGCTCTGTCCTCACCCTCGTCTTCATCTCGGGAGCTCTGACTGCGCAGCTCCAGCGAACGCTGCTTCCACTCCGACACCAGCTGCCGGGACCTTTGGGGGTCAAAGGGAACATGGAAGGTCATGTGGCGCTGAGAGGTGGTCTGGTCCTCGGTGGGCGAGATGGGGCTGCTGCCGTTGGCCACCCTGGGCAAGGTGTTGCTGAAGGTCACCATGGTTTCCTTGCCCATGGGCCCGCGGGTGGCCAGGAGCTCCACGTCGGCGCTGGCTCGCTTCAGGGAGGCCAGAGACGCTTTCTCCCGCCTCACCTTGCTGCGTGACCCCGAACCCATGGCCACACCCAGCTCCTCCCTGCTCTCCGACACGTGGGTGGTTTTCCTGTAGAGGGAGTCGTGACCGCGCTGACTCAGCACCCTCAGGGTGTCCTTCTGCTGCGCCGACAACACTTTGGGATGGGGCGACGCGTCTTCTTCGGATGCTCTGAAGTTTGCCACTGCGTAGACGGCCTGGAGCGGGGTAGGAAATAACAAGAGGAGTGACTGCAGAGGGGGCAGTGCCCCACCAGATCCAGCAGAGGGTGTTTTCAGCCTATTTTATATTCAGTGCAGAGTAGTGATTGATTTGCTAGTTCGCTATCAAACAGCCTAGCAGGCGTGGCTTGCAGATTGATTGATCCTCATGGAATCTGCCTAGCTTCAAGCTACCATGCAAATACGTAACCCCCCCCCAAAAAAAACAATTCTAATTTTGATTTACATTAGCGTAGAGCATAATTTACTCGTCTCCATGTTAATAGGCATACCCTCCCGCTTTCGACACAAACCACTGGAAGGAATTTACCTCATTTTCTGGACAATTTCCCTTATTTTCATGCTAATGGTGACAGTTAGGATTGCCAACTTAATCTTCCCTAACAGGAACAGAAAGTGCCCGAGCTTATAAAGTGAAAGACAAAAGAAAATCTGCAATGACAACATTTTTTCTTCCCCTTAAAATCGAGTGTGAAATTGCTCCGGCGAACTTTTATCCGATTATTGCGTCTCTCACTCTCTTTCTCACATCCTTTCCGTAATAAGGGATGCTAAATATAGCTTGCCAAAACAAAACAAAAAAGAAGTGTTGAAGCCTCAAAAAGAAAGAAGGGTTTGTTAGCGGAGGCTGTGCTTGTGTTGGCAATACACAATGGGACGACTAAAGCTCTTTATGTAAAGAGACAAAACATCTATTTATGTGAAGCGCTACATCCAGCATACTTTACTGACAGTCACTGCCAGCAGGAAAATGGTGAATTAAGACCTTTATTTTGTTTGTCGCTATGAAAGCTGGCTCCAGCCAAGCATACTGACCAGGTAGACGCCGATGCCGGCCCCGATGAGGTACCCCACGTAGACATCGATGGGGTGACTGCGGTGCTGCGTGATTTGCGTGAGGCCGGCCAGGCCCGCCGCCATGCAGAAGGCGAACACCAGCAAGGGTTTGAGCAGCTTGGTGGTGGCGCTGATGCTGGCATTGAAGTACATCTGTGGACGCAGTAATGCACACGTATGAAGTACAGAAGCGTGAATAATATACGCCTGAACTGGACATTTCACGTATAACATGAAGGAGGAGAGATATGTGTTTTTTTTAGGAATATTGCAATATTTAATATAACATATCCAATTAATGTAAATGAATGAATGTAAATGTACATTTTAAAAATGTATTTTAAATATGTTGGTCCACTTGCTACAAGATTACATCTGTCCATAAAGATCTGCTATTTTTTTTTTATTATTTTCTGCTCCAAATATTTAAGTGTAAAAAATAAAAAAATCAAAAATAATAAATAAGCCAAAATATTGATATTAATGTTGAAAAGATCACCAGAGTATGCAAAATTGTCAAATTATTTCAGAAAATTGATGCTAATTTACTGCTAACTGGGCTGTTGCTGCCAGCAGGTACATAATAAATGAATAATAATGTTTAAAAAATGTAATATTTTATTTTGTTTTACACTCATGATTTGGTTGAGATCTATTTTTTTATGTATTGTATTAAAATCATGAAGTCAAGTTTCTACAATGCATAAATAGTTGCTGTGCTGCCTTTAAAAAAAACCAACAAAAAAAACTAAATAAAATATTGATAATGTTGAGAAGGTTGGAAAATTGGCAAAATATTCTTTATAAAAATGAGCAATAAACAATATTTATTCATATTATTATTCAATTAAGTCATAATGACAATTTATGTTGTTTTTAAATAAAATAAAATAAAATCATGTGTTGAGATTGGGAGCTATTTTTTTCATTTTTTTGGTACTGAAATTATGAAATCCATCCATTTTCTATGGCGTTTATCCTAATTGGGGTCAGGGGTATGCTGGAGCCTATCCCAGCTGATTTCGGGCGAGAGGCGGGGTACACCCTGGACTGGTCGCCAGCCAATCATTTTCGTTTTAGTCCAACTACAGTATGTCAGTAAGTAAAACTTGAAAATGCAAGCAGTTTTGCCTTGAATCTAAAAATCCAGCTTTCCCACAGAAATGGCAAAAACAAAAAAACTGCAGAATGATATTTCTATTTATTTATTTATGTTGTATTCTTTTCCGCCCCAATTATGCGGCTTGCCTCTTTCTTGAAGGCCTAAACACAGCGGGGAGGGAGTGCAGACGATCACGCGTCAAAGAAAGCAGCGACTTTTCTCGCACGCGCTGCGCGTTAACGAGAACAAAGTGGATGCGGCGACACGGACACACAAGCTTGTCAAAGTGCAGCGGCGTGGGACGGTGTTAGCCGCACTGAATGACAACGACTGATGCTGCTCACTTTTTCCTGCTGCTGCACTCATTTTACACTTTGAACAAAACCAGCTCACCTTCACTATTGCATTCTTTCTATGCAACACAAGGAAGATGAAGTAGAAGAAATGGAACTTACGGAGATATAGACGGCAGCAAAGCCAGAAAGTGTTGCGTGCTGGGATGGAAAGGTTTTCCTAAAGGGGCAAAAAAAAGTGAAAAACAGTCAGACACATTAATTATATTAAATTGTAAATTGTACCAATATGTACGCGCTGTAGTAGAAATGTCAGCATTGTACTAATATGTTAGTATTCCACCAAAATGTAAGCTGTAGTAGTAAATATCTGAGTATTCCACGGTATTGCACTAATAATATGTCATCATTTTACAGAAATGTTGATATTCTACATCTTGTACTGCAGTAATATGTAGGTATTCCATGAATATATATGCATTGTTCTATGATGTACAGATTGAACTAACACTGCATGTTGGTATTGCACCAATATGTAGGTATTGTGGTGGAAATGTTAGCATTTTACTCATATGTAGCTATTGTGCACATTTTGTCTGCTATGTAATAATATGTGGTCACTCCACTATGTTGGTATTTGGATTTGACTCACATGCAGGCAGTAGTGCTACACGTAGCTTGGTTAAAAATATGTCAGTATTGTACTGATACGCTCCTGATCAAAACCAATGAAATAGGCTGTTCATCAGCTGATCAAAACCTTCACAGCACAGCCTTTAAAAGCCAAAATCTTGGCAGAAATGCGATTGAATGTGATTTAGTGTCAGGTATTCACACTGTCATGATCTCCTGATGGTGGGATTGGTGAGCTGCATGAGCAAGACCTCTCGCAGCGCGCCATTGCTGCTGAGGCTGGACGCAGCAAGACTGTCATTTGGAACGTCTTCAAAAGATCCTGAGGGTCATGGAACACAAAAAGACCCCACATAAACGTCACCGGCTCTGAGCCAGAGTATCCCATTGGCTGTCCGTCAAGACACGGCACCGTCCTCGGCCCCAAATGAAGGTGGTTACCGGTGCCAAGTGCAGGCCAGTAAGCATCAGACACCATCTGCCAGAGAAGGCTTTTCAGAAAAAAAAATGTCTTCAAAGGCTTCATCGCCTTCAAGACCACAAAAATGGCTGTTTGGAATTTGCAGGAGAGCGCCAAACATGGGACACTGAAAGGCGGAAGAAAGTTTTATGCTGTGATGAATAAAAATGTAACCTTGACGGACCTGATGGCTTCCAAAGTTACTGGCATGACAAGGAAATCCCACCTGAGATGTTTGCACAGTGGAGGGGGCGCCATCTTGATCCTTCAAAGGAACAATGGAGCTTTGGGTTGTGCAGGGGCGTCAAATGGTAGCTGGCTATGTGGAGATGTTGCAGGGGGCATCCCTCATGACTGAAGGCCCCCTCGTCTGTGTGGTAATGACTGGCTTTTTTAACACTGCATTTCACAAAGGACTTCTTCCAGAGGAATAAGCTCACTCTTTTGGACCATCCTGCGTCTTCCCCTCATCTAAATCCAACTGAAAACGTTTGGGGATGGATGGCAAAGGAAGTTTACATAAATGGACATCAGTTCCAGACAGCGGATGTCCTCCGTGAAGCCATCTTCACCACCTGGAGGAACATTCCCACTAGCCTCCTGGAAACACTGGCATCAAGCATGCCCAAACCCATTTTCCAGCTGATGAACAAGAATGGCGCAGCTTCTTTGAACATTTTATTTCTACTTTAGGGGAAGGGGGTTCAGGTTTTTTGAGCGCTGAGCCCATTTCACTTTAATGCATTTTTCGTCCCACTCCCATTTCTTCTTTTTGCATTTTGAAGCTCTACTCAAAGCCTCCCGAAGATCCAACAGTGCAAAATGTCAATTCTTGCAACTTTTCAACTGGTCGTAACATTTTGATCAGGAATATGTCAGTAAGCCACTAAAATGTCAGCGTTGTACTAATACGTCGGCGTTGTACTCATTTGACAGTATAGTACTAATATGTCAGTACTTTAGCCGTGCATGCAAGCGATGTACTGAGTTGTCGGTATTGCAGAAATGCTGCATTCAAGACAAGCGGGAAGTCAGAAACTGCGACAAAAAACATGGCCAACAATCGTGATAAGCTAGTACTCGTTTTGTTTGTGAAGTGACAATCTGACCGGCATTTCAACAACGCCAAATCTTTTTAAAAATATTAGAGCCCAATAATTTTACCAGATACATTTTTGGGCACCATCATTATTGGGTGAAGTCAGACTTTGGCAAAGTCAAACCATCTAAGAGTTTCTCGGACTTTGAATGAATTTTCATTGCAGTTTTTCCGAGTACGACCTCTGAAATGCCTACCGTAAAGGTAGCGTATCATCAGCCGACACAGTTAGCGTGTGTAACGGCCAACTCACTACCACAAATCCCCTCATGACGAGCACGCACATGAGTGCCTTACGTATATTCCTAATAAAGTGCATTTGGCATCCCGTACCTGGCCGACATGATGGCGTACTGGTCTTTGCCCATGCAGATGTCCTGCGTGATGTAAGCGCTGTTGTCACATGACACGCCAGGCGCCGTGTAGTTGGGCTGGCAGACGGTGAGGAAGAACGGGGCGTGGTAGCCGGTGGCCAGCTGGATGACGTCTGTCACCAGGGCCGTTGCTAGGAGACCAAACACGTGCACACCTGACAGACGAGCAGAGTCAAGGTCACTTTGGGCTTTAAAAGTCCTCCGGTGGTCACTCGTGACGTTCAAATGAATGAAAGGCTGACTTTGGAAACATTCTATAACGTATACAGGTATATAGATCTATAACACCTAGTATATAATTGTAGATGACCACAAGGTATCCCGCCGGGCATTATCTCTTTTGTTTATGAGGCAGCTGAACCAAACAATCAGGTTAGATGAAAGATCTTATGATTTTAAGATGATCTTGATAGCTGACACATTTCTTTCTCGGCTTTTAGCCAAGTTCAAAGGTCAGAATAGTCTCTCTTTGATGTCCGATATCAACATTTTCAACAATTACAGTCCACAGCCAGGCCAACAATCCTTTTGATTTGATTTTCAATAATCTTTCAAAAATACGTCTTATTATTATATTGTTTACTTACAATTAATACAATAATCTGTTCATAACAGTCTTATATTTCATCAAATTATATTTTGTTATCATTATTGTCATTTTATTTACAATTATTTTTACTTTACTTTTTCTTTTGAGCAAGCCACATGCGCCCTACGATGTCGCAGCTGCTGTCAAATGTCAAAACAAAGATGTTTTGAATCGTTGGTAACTTTTTAAAAATTATTTTAGTTTCTTTTTTTGGTTGTTGTTTTTTTGTTCCTCTATGCCAGCAGTGTCCAGTGGATTCGGCACTTTCTCAAAATACAATTTATACAAGAAAACTAAAAAAAAATACAGCAAAAACAGAAAACAACTGCAGTAATTTAGCAAGAATAAAGGCCAAATATTAAGAGTAAAGTCATATAATATTAAGAGGAAAAATAGAGCATAAAATTGAAAAATTAAAGGAAAAAAGTCATAACATGAGAAACAAACAAAACAAAGAAAAAGTTGCAATTTTTGGAAAATTAACTGTTAATAAAAATGTTAATATTACAGTAATAAAGTCAAAAATATTATGAGAATAAAGTCAAAAAAAATGTACAAGAGGAAAGGTGAAATAAAAATGTCATACTGATATAATAGACATTGTCACTGATAACAAAAAAGCTGAGATGCAGGCGGTTTCTTTCTTTAAATATAAAAAACCGTCTCAGCATATTGAGATGGGCTGCCCCCGGCATCACTGATGTTTCAGTGTGCGGCCCTCGCTGTTTGGTCACTCCTGCTCGGTGCTAAGGAGTGATCCTGTCTTCCGTAGTGACCACCCATTCCTAGCTTTATTTAAATAAATAAGATTAAATTGGCATTTTTAGATGTAAGAAATATATACAGTATGTTTATAAAATAGGACATGGCTTAAAATAAAGTAAAAATGATGTGAATATTTGCCCCTGACTGACCAACGAAGCGAACGGTCCTGCGCAGGAAGGAGTTGAAGCTGCATCCTCCAGCGTTGATGCTGCCCTCCGTCTTGGGACATGTCTTGAGTTTGGACTGCATGCAGTACATGAGGCCCTCCCCCATCATGATCTGCGGACAAAGACAAGAAAATGAACAGTAAGCAAGGAGGATAAAAAACCAGCAATCACACATCTTTTACTGTGACGCTATCGATGGTGGCCATCGCTTCCAATTAGGGTGATGGATGAGTTTCGGAAAAGTCTGCTTTATTTCCATGCTGCTGATGGTGGCATTGTGTGTGTGTGTGTGTGTGTGTGTGTGCGCGTGTGTGTATTGACTGAGGAGGTCAGCGCTGTGTGCAATATTGTACTTTAGAATGTCAGGTGTGTATTTATCAATCCATCCATTGATTCTAGAGAGATTAAATTGGCTCAGTGTGCCTTGAAGAAGCTACACTTTGTAATATTTATGTCTCAGCACTTTATTCCAGCAGCTTGTATACCCTACATCTTCACAGGGCTTTGTTTTGGGTTAATAACGTGCATCAGCATACATTTATTTATTACACAATATTGTATAACACGACACATATGGCAAAAACCTTAGGATTAAATACATTTGACTTCTTCCTACTCCCTTTTGAACACAATTGCTAATTGTGATGTTCGGTATATGTGATGGCCAATGACATCTTTCTTATTTCATGGTTTGTTCATGTTTCAAATTAATTAAATTCAACTCAATGAAGCTAAATAAAATGAAATAAATTAATTAAATACAATTGCTTTTATTTTAATGTAATTATTACTATATAGTTAAATAAAAATGATAATTTAATTATTACTATATAATTTATATATATATATATATAGTTAACTTAAATAAATTCATTTAGGTATTACATTAAATCAATTCAATTTCTATATAATTTATATATAATTCAAATTATATATATATATATATACGCCTGAACCATTTTTTATTCACTATGTCTATGCATTGCATGCATTGTCAATGACTATGCATTCTTTACTTGTGTACATACTTGTGTATCTTGCTTGCTGCTGTAACAGATGAATTTCCCTGCTGTGGGATTAATAAAGTACTACTACTACTACTGCTACTATATATATGTGTGTGTATATATAATTACATTATTATTATTGTTATTATTATTATTATTATTATTATTGCTATTATGATTATTATTATTAGATGGCCATTATTCAGCCATACCAGTGGATTATTATATTTTTCTGTAGGACTGGTATTTTTTAAAGATATTTTTCTCAGATGTAAACATGATACACTATAAAAAAGTTAGCTCTTCAGATTAACAAAATGGCGCAGCACATTGAAAAAAATAAGAACATTTGCGTTTTTAAAGCCACACCGCTAATTAAGTGATGTGTTAAAGACATTTTTTTTACACGCTTCAGAAACGGATTTCAGCAGTACTTTGCACTTTGCACATGATTGGATACGATAGGACTTACAGACGCTGCGGGTCCGGCGAAGGCCAAGCTGAGCAACATTAAAAGAGGGATGAGTTCGTCTCCCGTCTCCACATAGGGCATGGAGAGGTCACGGTCGTAGCATCGGAAGCCCACCATGGCCGGGGACAGGACGTCGGTCAGCTCCAGGAAGTACAGAGACACCAGGGAGGACAGGACGATGGGAAGCTACATTAGAGGGATGCAGCAAAAACAGGCAAATATTGATTCTTCTATTGAATCTTTTGTTGATTCATCATGGCTGGAGCACACTCCGCACTGGTGTACCTCTACAAAATAAAAGCATGGCAGCAGCGTCATGCTGTCTTTGGGGGGTTTCTTCTTGGCTCGGCTTTTGGGAGACGTCATCTTGGTGTGGGACCACTCACAGCCTGTCGGGGATGGAAGACACACGTCATACTATAAGTCAAGCACGTACAGTAGAGTCGAACACAGGTCTTGTTGTGGCCTCGGGTGATCACATGACCTCAGAGAGGACTCACAGCCAAAGACACACATGGACACTTAAATATTTACATTCCCCTACCAGTGATCCAGATTCCTCCGCCACGTTCCAAATGTTCACTTCCACTGTGTTGGGGACACTTTGTCTCCTGCTCTATTAGCCTTTCAATATGTCCCCGTCCCTTTAGCTCCTTCTTTGTCCTTGTAATCTTCCTTATGCCCTCTCCTACATCCTTATCCTTTATCTCCTTCCCTATGAAAGTATTGTTCCTAATGTCCTCTCCTATACCCCTACCCCTTTATTCTTCCCAATGTCCTCTCCAATGTTTATCTCCTTCCCTATGCTCTGCTCTGTTTCATACAGTATGTTCCCTATTCTTTACCTTACTTCCTAGGTTTCTACCCCTCTGTCTCCTTCCTTCTGGCTTCCTCACAATGTCCCTAAACCCTGTGTCTCTTTGTCACCTGTATGTACGTTTTCCTAGTATCTCTTTCCCTCTGTCCCCTATTTGATGCCTTCTTCTCTATGTCTCGACCCCTGGGTCTCCTATATGTAGACTTTCCTAGTATCTCCTTCCTTATGTCCCCTATTCTACACCTTCTATCTTATGTCTCTACTCCTCTTTCTCCTATATGTAGGCTTTCTTAGTATCTCCTTCCCTATTTCCCCTATTCTATGCCTTCTTCCCTATGTGTCCCTACTACATATTTTTCGTAGCATCTCCTTCCCCATGCTTAGAATTCTATCCCTTCTTCCCTCGGACCCCACTCCGTGGTCTCCTTCCCTACAACATCTTTTCCCTGCATCATCAGTTTTTACTCTCTTGCCTGGCTTTGCTTTTTGTGTTTTCACTCTTGATTTCAAGCTCTCTGCAACTCTTTGTGTTTAAATATACATTACACTCTCCTTGCAGTCGCACAGAGATCAAACACCGGCAGAAAAACAAAGAAATAAAGCATAAAAGAGAAGATGACTTTAGCACAAATGTGACAAATGCAGGAGGTGGGGGTGGGGGTGTATTTAGGATGCTTGCAAGGATGGATGGATGGTCACCAGCGTGGCTGAAAAGAAGCTTATAAAGCCTCCAGTCTCATCTCAGTGACCTGCTCCAGTCTACACACTTCAACCTCCCCACTTTTAAATCACAACACACACACACACACACACACACACAATGCGCCTGTCTTCTGAAGAGTGGGGAGGGGGGGCAAGCGTGCATGTTTATCTCAAAAAAACAGCACTTTGTTCCTCGGAGGCTCTTCACTGACATCAATGTGACTGCAAAATGTCGGCTGGCTTGTGTGTGTCCTATGAGACTTTAACCTTGTGTGTGTGCGTGTGTGTGTGTGTGCGTGTGTGTGTGTGTGTGTGTGCGTGTGTGTGTGTGTGTGTACTGCGGTGGACTGAATCAGTATGTCAGTGTGCCAGACGGCCAGAAAGACCACCAACATTGTAAACATTACCGCCAGGATGTATTATATCTATTAAAGTAACAAAGCCAGAATTTTGTTGAATTGATTGCCAATTGAATAAAAAATGCGGTCAAAGTGAGTGCAGTACTTGCAGAAAACAGCATAGGCGCTGTTGAGTCAGTCTCAGGCAGTTTGCTGTCTAAAGAAGTCTAGCAAACAACAACGTCCACGATAGCAAGTTGACCTACATCCATGCAGACGGCTCAATATAACACTGGCGTGAAAACAGGAGTTCATAACATTCAGAGAGATCCTCTCATCCCGTAAAAAAAACCCTCTATTCACCAATCGCGGGTCTAGAAAAGCAAATAACACTAGCACCTCGGATATGGTAAATACAAAAAAAAAAAACAGCTGTGGCTGTAGGCAACCTGCTGATTTGGCTTTAAAAAAATAGTACCTTAATCTGCCTCTGCATGCGCTTTGGAATGTCGGTTGGCGCTACTCAGCTGTCAGTGTGCAAGCCATGTGTGCTACACTTGCCGTACTGTTGCTTACAATCAAGTCATCAGCGCTATTAATGCTGACTCAGCAGTTTGCTCCTCACTACTATTCCAACATTGGTTCTGTTGCTGCCGTGTTATGCAATGTACTTGTCCGTATGGTAAAAGAACGCTTCATATTTTTCTTTACACTTTCTCATGCACTCCTCATCATTGTTAAAGTAAAAAAAACTTGATGTACAGCAAGATGGCTGTCACATTCTTTCTACAGGCCTCATCCTCTTTGCGGTTTGGGTAAATAAACGCCCAAATATTTGTTCACTGCTTCTTAACAGTATCTGAAAATGTACTTTTAGATGCGTACTTTAGCGTAAAATTCGATACTGACTTCTCAATCTGCGCTGGAAGAATGAGGTAAAACACAACAAGGTGGTCGATGACACATTCACTATCATTCATCACTTTCCTAACTACGCCTAGCCATCCAATACAAGACTTATACTCATTTTTAACTCATTGAGCATTATTGGGGTTGTAGTTTCGTAGAGGCAGTGTGTACGACTGCGCCGCATCACACTGAGCTGTTTCTAATATTTTGGGTGCCTAATTTTGCTTTACTGGAGATGCAAAATGTTGGAAACAGCACAGCATAAATGTCGAAGTTATACGTTTCTTTAAAGGGTGAGCATAAAAAGGCAGCGTTTTTGATGGAAGTATTGTATTGCATCTTGTTCCGCTTCTGCAGGTGTACCTAACGTTGTGGCCTGGGGGGGACATGCAGGACCATTAGAAGAAGTACTTCTAATTGCGGCTACAACATATTGATTAGTATTATTAGAAAATTGGACCCTCTCGTTTAGGGTTAGAGGTGGCTAATTGACAAAGTCACGTGACTTCATGCAAGTTGCAGTTGAGATCATCAATGATGGAAGTACACGCACACACACACACGCACACGCGCACGCGCGCATATAGACTCACCTCTGTCCCGGGGGCTCCGTGAATTTACCGAGTCCCGTCGCCCCCTTCCCCCCCGGCGTGCTCTCGCGTGCTGCTCCAGTTTGGCTGCTCTCGGTTCCCTTTAATCCATATCAGTTGTCCCTCCCGGCCCCCACAGAAATCCCCCAAATCCCGCAGAAATCCGACAGGCAGGGCTGGGATAAATTACTGGATGCTCGCAAGGATGCTGATGGTGGAAAAAGTCCCCCCACAAATGTGATTCGGTTGTGGAGTGAGAGCTTCACGTGCTTCTCCAGAAGCGAGGTGATGGTGATGGGTGACGTCCTCCTCCTCTTCTTCTTCTATTTGCATCCGCAGGTATTCCCAATATTCCCAAATGTGGCCATCACGTCACAGAGGAAGGTTTGAAAAAACAGGGAATGTTCATGCATGGGAGCTTGTGTTTGTTTGCAGCCGAGCATCCGTGTCAGTTTTCGGGTACGCAGTCAGCCTCAGCGCGCACACACAAAGGCAGGGACTGGAGGGGGGGGCGGGGGTGCAAGGGGGAGGAGAGAGTGGTGTGTTGATGGTGGGGGGAGGAGACAGTCTGCTCCACACTTCTTCTTCTGCCATTCCTGCAGCCACGGCTGAGACACAAAAGGGGTTGGGGGGTGGTCGGTGCGTGTGCACAACCATGGGACAAGATGGGGGTGGGGCTGGCAAGGGGGAGAGAGCCTCCAATCAATGACGAGGCCCCGCACGTGTGTGCAACTTCATTGACGTGCACGCGCCCCCCTTCTTTGTTTGGGCACTCCTGAAGGGCGTGTCCTCGTGCACGACCATGTAGTGCTGCTGTGCACGTGGTGGATCCACCCTAGCATGCACGTGCAAGACAAACTCAGTCATCAGGACTACCGCCGGTCAGGCTCTGCATGCAGGGGCACCAGCATAAGTGCCCCGCCACATCCAGCAGATAGCGCGGCACTCGCTAATATGTTTTATATTTAATACAGAGCAGTCATTCAAGCGCCGTTTCTGTTCTGTACGAATGTTGCACCGCGGCCCACCGAATGAGAGTCGAGAGTGCTAGGCATCGAGCTAAAAACCCGAGCTCTCAACGTACGTCAACCTACTTGCACGCAGCCACGCCAGCTGGCATCTGTTCCATAAATAGCACAGAAAGTGGTAGAAGAAGTCCACCCGGCAATTTTGTGCGTCAGAGCCGTGACGGAGGCAGGAGGTCGCCTGTGTGAAAGGGTCTCCGGCAAAACTGGGATGTGAAATTTAACACTTCCGTCGTAAGGGTTAATGCCGGCCAGGCTCCGCGTGAGGGGCATCTGCATTAGTGCCCCGCCACATCCAGCAGATGGGGCTGTTTCTAACATTCATTTTATATGAAATACAGAGAAGCAATTGAATTGCAAAACTTGACAATTTTCCACCTTCAGAGGTGGTAACAGTGTCAGGACGCCAAATGTGTGAATGGGTATTCATGTAACGTTGGGAATGTAACGTTGAGCTACCCGAGTCTCACGTTTCCCGCCCCGTTGTTTAAAGCAATTGTTGTTGTCCGACCATTTTTTTTCCGATTTCCTCCGATTTTCTATGTGACGCGTTTTGCCGTGTTCTGTGTGAAAGGCACAGGCAGATAAATACTGATACTACTGCCTGATGCAGCTGTCTGCTTTCAATCCAGGGGGCACAACACCCTCAGCACCCTAACATTTGCCGAGTGGGTGTGGCTTTCTTTTTTATATTGGGCTTCATCCTTGAACTCTGCTCAGGGAAAGTAATTTAAGCAATTCTGTCCAACTACGTCACTGGCTAGATAGCTAAAATGTTCCAACCCCAAATTTTAAATTAGTGAAATGTGAAAAAAAGTGAAATGGCTGTGGAGTCGCTACTCAGCCTGTCAAGCGGTTGCTTGCTTGGGGTGGCTGTGGCGATACGATGTTGTTGCAATATTTTGCAAGTGATTAATATCACGATACGGTGACAGTAGATACCCGCTATTCGCTCCGAGACCACCCGCAAATGGCGAATAATTGACACTCTAATCAAGTCTAGGCCACGCCCATGGCGCTCCTGTGTGCAACATCAATATGCTTGAGGAAATGCAATAAATTAGTTTGACACCTCCCTCGCTCACGGTCTAACCAAAAATAATGCAACAACGTAATCGTATGGAAATAAAAGATTACACAGCAAACATGCAAAACAAAGAAATGTTTTCTATTCATTTACAACCCGCAAAGCATGCCGGGTAACTTTGTCGGGGAACGTGTACGCGTGGGCTTCCCGGCATGCAGGGATCAACTGTGTAACAAAAAAAAACAAAACAACACGTCCTGATATCTGTGGAACTGAGGAAGAGAAAACAAGAGGAAAGATTGTTTTTGGAAGAAGGGTTGTAGTCCAACAAAAAAAACATATGTTGTTTTTTTGGAGTGCGAAAAAAGCCGGCAGTAAGTTACTAAAAACACAAATGCCAACAGATATACAGTAGATTCACCTCCACCCTTCCCAAAATACTTGTATATCTAAATGTACTTGGCTATGGCTGTACCGATACTGTATTGTGAGAAAACTATGTGATATTGCGATATCAGTACGCCATCCACCACCAGTTGGTGCCTCTGCATAATCATCTCGTGCATCAAACTGTTATTCCTGTTCATGAACTAACAACTGGAGTGTGAGACACATTCCCACACGTATTCCCAGACGGGATGCTAATATCTGCACAAGTGGATCAACACTCCGACACCCCCCTTCCCAGTCTCGCCATGAATGGGGGCGCCACATTTATCCTTCCAGTGTGGTTGCCAGGGAGTTTCTCCAGATTCTTGAGCGAAAAGGGGGCGGGGGTCTCCTCAGGCCCTTACACACACACACGCACACACACACACACACACACACACACACACACACACACACACACACACACACACACACACACACACACAGATAGCATCCAATAAGACCCAAGGCTTGGTCACAGCTGGTAGGAGGTAATAAAGTCATCAGTCAGTGGCTGAATCCTATTTAGCTTCCAGACAAAAAGCACATTAAGGATGGAGACGTGTGAGGTGGAGGTGCTCGTCAACATTCTGATCAATCAATACCTTCAAACCGCTCATCAGCGTCTTGGGAAGGGCACACAGCTCTTGTTTGAAGACTGCGCAGGTGTGCGCCTCCAGCAGTCTCTAGCATTAGTCCCATACGAACAGTAACTCATATGGGATTGGCGGGGGGGAGTTGCACGTTGGGGGATTCGTGATTTTGATTAAAATTCTTCTCGACTGCTGCACACACGTGACTCAATTATCTCACATGCACAATGCCAGCGTAATGTCAGCACAAAGTTCACAGATACTAGCTTGACCGATCAGCCATTAGAGAATCATCGGTAATCAGCCTGAAGTTGGCCGACTGATGCTGATGTTCACGCTTATTTTTCCCCCCAAAAAATGCAGGTAAAATTGTGTTTTTCTAGGCTGTTCATCAGCTGATCAAAAGTTGAAGAGCACAGCCTTTCAAAGGCAAAATGTTGACAAAAATGTGGTTTAGTGTCAGGTATTCACACTGTCATGATCTGATGGCAAAGGCAGAAAAGCTTTCTCTCTTAGAACGCGGTGGCATTGTTGAGCTGCATAAGCCACGCCTCTCGCAGCGTGCTGCAGTAAGACAGTCATTTAAAACTTCTTCAAACATCCTGAGGGTTATGCAAAAAAATTTGACCGGCTCCAAGCCGGAGGATCCCATTGGCTGTCCGTCAAGACACGGGACCATCCTTGACCCGAATGAAGGTTGCTACTGGTGCCGAGTGCAGTCCAATAATCGCCAGATGCCATCTGTGAGAGAAGACTTTTAAGTAGAAAAATCGTCTTCAAAGGTCTCGTCTCCTTCAAAGCCACAAAATAGGGCGCTTGGAATTTGCAGGAGAGCACCAAACATGGGACATTGAAAGGTGGAGGAAAGTTTTATTCTCCATGACGGACCTGATGGCTTCCAACGTTACTGAGATGTTTTCCACACGGCACAGTAAATGTACAACAACAAATGTAAGCCTTTTTTCTATTTCTTGTAAATTTACCACTTTATTCTGGTAAATGTTCGACTTTAATCTCGTGAATTTCCACCTTTTTTCTTTTTCTCGTAAATTTATGACTTTATTCTGGTAAATGTACAACTTTAATCTCATCAATTTATGCCTTTTTTCTTTTCTCGTAAATTTACGACTATTCTTGTAAATGTATGACTTTAATCTCGTACATTTACGCTTCTTTTTTCTTTTTCGTGTAAATGTACCATTTTATTCTCGTAAATGTATGACTTTAATCTTGTAAATTTTTGCCTTTTTGCTTTTTCTCGTAAATGTGCGACTTTAATCTCGTAAATGTACACCTTTTTCTCGTAAATTTACGACTTTATTCTCGTAAATGTACGATTTTAATCTCGTAAATTTACGACTCTTTTCATTTTTTAATTTTCTACACAATACTACCATAAATTCAGCACAAACACTAGCATTTACATAACGGGGTGCTTATGTTGAAGTCCTCAACTGTGCAATGGGTTCACACACACACACACACATGCCCCCCAACTTACAGTAATGCCTGCTAGCACACCTGAATGCAGCTGACACACTTATCCACCCGCCCATGATGAAGCTGCACACACACACTGATTGATTTCTGCAGGCCACCCAGCACACCTGCAACACAACAGCAACACAATGTTAGCAGCGGTGGCAACAACACGATTGATCGGCTGTGTCTGAGTGACTATCTTCACTTTAAATGCAGCATTAAATCATCTGCATGTGCTCCCCTCACCCCCCTCACACACGCCCGCCTCCCTCCATGCGTCGGCCCACATAGTTAGCACTCATCCGCACTGAGGGACTTTCTCTGGAGCGCTATCACTTTCCACCCTTTTTCTCATTAAGCCTCCAGTTGCTTAGACGCTCTACGGAACATAAAGACATAAAGTCATGCCGTGATGTGATAATAAGGTTAGAAAAATGCAAATGAACACGTTCAACACGATCATGCTGGTGTTTTTCTTGTGTGGACCAGCCCAAAATGTCCCCACATTGCAAGACTTACTGCACACAAGACAGAAAGACACACACACAATCATCATTAAATGCAAATAAAGATACAAATGAAAATTCACTGGGGGGGAGGGGGGATTCAGGCGCCACCGTGTGGTTGCAAGCTGTCATTACACCCTCAGACTTTTCACTAGACCAGGGGCGTCCAAAAGTTTTTCCAGCAAGGGCCACATAGTGAAAAATGAAAGGATGCAACTTTGCCACTTTGATCTTTTGTCAAGCCACACATGTAGAAGATATTTCTATGTAGATGTAGAAGAACAAGTTAGATATAGCCCAAGAAAAACCTGCATCTCAAAAAAGACTATTATTAGTATCAACTTTGCTCTTTTTTCCCCCATTTTTGCTGCTCTTTTTTTTTCCAAGTATTTAAAATTTCTTCTTAAATAATCTTACTAAATTCATTTCTATCATATTATGACTTTATTCCCATAATAGTTTGATTTTATTCCCCTAATGCTATAACTCCCCCCCATCTAATTTTCCAAAAATGACAACTTTGCTTTTTTTGCTTCTCATACTATTACAACTGAAAAAAAAGACATATTTTTTCTTTAATATTTCAACTTTATGCTACTAACATGACGTTGTTTTTCCTTCATGATATTAATGTAACCTCAGGACTGTTCTCCCCAAATATTACCAGCATGTGAGCTTTCCCACAAGGGAAAATAACATCCTGGACCAAGTCTACAGCAACATGAAAGGTGCTTTGAAGGCTGTTCCAAGACCCCACTTTGGAATTCCTTTATCCAACATAAAGCAAGCTCCCCCTGTAAGTACAGCAGTTAAAGTGTGGAATGAAGAAACTGATCAAGTACTTCAGGACTGCTTTGGCTGCACAAACTGGGATGTGTTTAAAACTGCAGCGGGGAGGGAAGATTGTACTGTTGATTTGGATGAATATGCTTCTGCTGTTACTGGCTACATTAGCACATTAGCACATGACTGTTACCACCACCAAGTATTACAGAAAATACCCTAACCAAAAACAGTGGATGAACTGTGATGTAAGGGCTAAGCTACGTGCTCGTTCGACTGCATTTGTCATGGGCACCGCTGATGACTACAAAAAGGCCAGATATTACCTGAGGAGGTCCATACGGGAGGCCAAAAGACAGTACAGACAGAAGCTGGAGGGCTACTATTCCACCTCAGACCCTCGGCGCATGTGGGCAGGGCTCCAGCACATCACAGACTATCGACAGCGGAGTAGCGTAGCCACGTCCAGCCAAACCACACTTCCAGATGAGCTGAACGAGTTCTATGCCCGCTTCGACACACAAACTCCTGATGAGCACAGAGGGTGGCTGGACTTGGGGAGCACACAGGAGTCACCTCTCATGGTGACATCAGCTGATGTGCGCAGGGTTCTGAACAAAACAAACCCACGAAAAGCAGCAGGCCCAGACAACATCTCAGGACGTGCACTTCGGGTTTGCTCATCAGAGCTAGCTGATGTGCTTGCTGACATATTTAACCTGTCGCTTGCACAAGCATCTGTACCGACCTGCTTTAAGTCCACCACCATAGTGCCCGTACCCAAGAAGAGCAACGTGACCTGCTTGAATGACTATCGCCCTATAGCACTCACTCCTATTGTAATGAAGTGCTTTGAAAGATTAGTCATGACCCACATCAAAAAGAGCATCCCGGCGGCAACTGTGGACCCTCTACAGTTTGCATATCGCCAGAACCGGTCCACGGATGATGCAGTCAACACTGCCATCCACACAGCCCTTTCTCACCTACAGGGCCAGAACACATATGTCAGAATGCTATTTATAGACTATAGCTCTGCTTTTAATTCAGTCAGCCCCCACAAACTCACAAATAAGCTCCTCACACTTGGCCTGTCACCCTCCCTCTGTAACTGGGTGTTTAACTTTCTCACAGGCAGGCCCCAGTCAGTCAGAGTCCACAACCGCACATCCAGCTCAAGAATTGTGAGCACTGGGACCCCACAGGGGTGTGTGCTGAGTCCGCTCCTCTACACGCTCTTCACCTACGATTGCGTGGCCTCCCAGAACACCAGCATCATTAAATTTGCGGATGACACTACAGTCATCGGACTGATCACTGGTGGTGTTGAAACATCATACAGAAGAGAGGTGGCGGACCTCATAGCTTGGTGTCGTGATAACAATCTCCTTCTCAATACAGATAAGACTAAAGAGATGATCATCGACCCAAGAACAAGGGAAAAGGAGCCGCATAGACCCCTGTTTATTGATGAGACTGAGGTGGAGAGGGTGAAAACCTTCAAGTTCCTTGGCACACACATCAGCGAGGACCTCACCTGGTCTCACAACACCCAACAAATTCTGAAGAAGTCCCAAAGGAGACTGTACTTCCTGAGAAGACTGAGGAAATTTGGCATGTCCACCACAATCCTGAGTTGCTTCTACAGATGCACTATGGAAAGTGTCCTTACCGCCTCCATCACCGTTTGGTACGGTAACTGTACAACACGTGATAGGAAGGCACTCCAGCGGGTGATCAAGACCTCACAGAACATTGTTGGGGCAGCCCTCCCCTCACTGCAAGACATTTATAAAACTAGAGTCCTACGCAGAACACACAACCTCATCAAGGACAGCACACATCCACAACACTCATTATTCACACTCCTACCGTCAGGCAGACGCTACAGGAGTTTGAAGTCCAGGACCACAAGGCTGGCAAACAGCTTTTACCCACAGGCCATCAGGCTTCTCAACGAAGCACTCACACACTCATAGCACTTTTATTTATTTATTTGTATTATTTATTTGTATTAATGTCTCTTCTGTTGTTGTTGCTTAATTTATTGGTCTTTATGTTTCTTATGTTCTTATTCTTTCTTGTGTTTTCTTTCTTTTCTTGGGAGAATGAACAGAATAAGATTTTCATTGCATAGTATAACTGCCTGTTTTACTATGCACATGACAATAAAACTCTCTTGAATCTTGAATATTAAATAATAATATTTCCCTCATAACATATTATAAGATTATATTAATATTATATTCCCATTTTTTCTGATGTTTTCTTAAATTTTCCAAATATTTACATTTTTTCCTTAAATAATCTTGATAAATTTTCCTCTCATAATATAACTTTATTCCCATAATATTAGAATCTTATCCACAACCTAATTTTCCAAATATCGCAATTTATTTTTTTATTTCTCATATTACAATTAAAAAAATTGTTTAATATTTAAACTCATTGCTACTAAAATGACTAAAATTTTTCCTCACAATATTATTGGTTTATTCTTGTGAAATTGCAACTTTTTTCTTGTTAGAATATGACTTATTTCTTTATTCCCAGAAATTTTGACTTTATTCTCGTGACGTTACATCTTTTTCCGCAACCTAACATTCCAAAAATGACTTCAGTGATTTTGTTTCGTTTTTCATAATATTACAACTTTAAAAAAGTCTTTCTTTAACATTTCAACTTTATGCTACTAAAATGATCATAATATTACTAAGTTGTTCTCGTAAAATTACAACTTTTTTCTCTTAATATTTTGACATTCTTCTTGTAAAAGTACTGTTGACGTTTCCACTTTTCCTTTAGTTTTTTTTTTTTTTTTTACTTTTGCTGCTATACTTTTAGAATGTGCCGCAGGCCGCCGCACTTTGGACGCCCCTGCTTTAAGACACACAATACAAAAGTCCAATTGGAATGCTTCTGTTTTAACTTAGACGTTTTAGTACTTTACAACTTCAGCGCATCATATTGAGAGCTGGTTCCAATATTCCCACTCCCGTGAGTAGCTGATCAAAATATTAGAAACAGCTTTCAGTGTGATGCAGAGCAGTTTGATGGACGACTGTGAACCACAAACGAGAAAAAGCGGTACAGGTTTTGTATTGTGCTAATGCTGCCAAATCAATAAATCATCATTTTCCTTACGCTCCAAAGTGAGATAAAGCTCATCTCGTCTGTATATAAATGCTTTATTTCAAAACATGAAATGGTCCATATCATAAAATCTCCATAAATGCTGTTACAGTTCAGTCTAGTAGATGAAAAGTATGTTGCGTCTATATTTAGTAGCACAAGCTCTTCAGGGCGTGGGTGATTGGGGGGGGGGGGGGGGGGGGGGGGATTAAGACATTTGAAAATGTTTTTTTTGTATATATATATATTTTTTAAATCAGGCTCCACATGGAAGGAAGAGAGCTGCGCTGACATGTCTAAAAAGCCTCAAGTTGAGCATCACTTCCATCGGATGTCCTGGCAGGCCATTGACCTCGCACCAGCGTCCACACACGAAATGGATGCGGGAGTGTCGCACGACGTGATTGGCTGACCCATCAAGGATTTAATCTTCTCCTTTTAAAAATAGATTACTTCATGAATGTCCTCACTTGCAGGCCTCCACAGCCGCGGGAAGAAGGGAAATGGGTCCCTCTAGTGGACGAATTTGGAATTGCACAACAATAGCATATTTGACAGCCCTGGACGTTTGACATGGATAGGAAGTATGTTTTATTCTCTTGGCGGACTGGCTAAAAAAATTCTAAATAAATTCTATATTATTACATTAAATATGTTCTAATAAATTAAATATGGTAAAAAAAAATCCTCAATGTACTTTTACAAGCCTTTAAAAAAGTTGACATTTTAAATTATTCATAATAAAATATCACTATAAAGGTTTCATTATTATTGGTATACTTTTTTTCATGGATTGGCTGGGAGAAGTCACATGATTCATCTTGGGTTCATTTGTAATCCCCATTTAAGTGTCCAATTATGATTACCAAACCGATAAAAGGCTAGTAACACACTGGAATCCTAAATAAAATGAACGAAAATAAATGTTAATAAATGTTACAATAAATTGAACAATAAAATCAATTAAAATGAAATTAAATAAACGTTGTTATAACATAAAAGTTAACCAAGCATTATTGCAGTTCAATTGTGTGTTAATTTGTAAAATACAGTGGAACCTTAGTTAGCGTGTTTTTCAGTTAATGTCGATTATTTATGTAACAGTACAGTTTGTGTACATTTCCCGGTTAGTGTACATTACGACGCTGGTGTTCTAAACACAAATAAATGAGGCACGAAACGGATAAATGAACATTTAAGGTTAAGGTTTACCTTCATTGAAGACGTGATTCTTGATGTGTGCTCCCAAGACCCGATGTGGCAGCGAGACACACACAGGACAACGGCTTCCTGTTTTGTTAAGAGTTATTTATCGAATTAAATTCAATTCAATTAAATTCAACGATCTTTTTCGCCTTCTTTATCAAAATGCTCGCACTTGAAACTTTTTTTGGCCCCATTTTGGGTTACTGAGGTGAGAAACACTATTTTATTTAATTCAAGATATAACAAAACGGGAAGGTGTTATCCGTGTGGTGTCTCGCTTTCACATCGTGTCTTTTAGAACACTTAAACGTCTTCAATGAAGGTTTAAAAAAACAACATTAAATATTCATTTATCCCTTTCATTCACCATTTATATTGATGTAAAAGCAATTGGAATTGTTTGACTGTATGTACAACTATAAAAAAGTGTTTTGCGTTAAGATTTTTGACAGTAAACCACTGATCGCGTCATAGACATGCCATTTTGTTAGCAAGCTAGCATCATAGTTATTTAAGTTGAGGACGTTTATTGATTAAAAAAACAACAAAAACAAAAAAACCTGAAGAAAACAGTTATACTCACGCGGTGTATTAATAACACAACAAGACACGATCATGTGATTGTGTTTTTGGCTTTCTGGAACGGATTAATTGGATTTACATAATTTCGCATGGTAAAACTTGATTCAGTTAGTGTCCGTTTTAGTTAGTTAGTTAATGACGCTAACCAAAGTTCCACTGTAAATCATTAGAACATTGTGCGATATTGTGGAAATTCAAATAAAAAAGCATGTATTTCCCTTTTTTTTTTTTTGCTTGTGGTGTCATAACATAAATGACGTTTCTTCATCTTCAGGATGTAAAAATAATACATGTTTATCATTGGAAATTGATGATAATTGGAAATGTCATGGCTGTAGACCACCATGATGCACCCAATTGGGCATCGTCTGGGAAATGTTTTCATGCATTCCTAAAGGCAAATTTAAAGAGCATCCCCTTAGGGGGATGTTGACCGATTTTGCAGCTTCTTCAACACACAAAAACGTGTTCTGAACTTGTGTGAATTCAAGAAGAAAGTGCCATTTTTGGCCCATGCTGAGAAATGAAGTACGATTATAAACACACAAAAAGTGAATATGCGTGATCCTGAAGTAAGACGTTACTAGTTGGATGAAATGTAGATTTCCGCCTTTTCCACATTTGCGTGAAGTGTGCTCTTGCTGCTGTCGCTGCGTGTGCTTGTCCGTCTCTCAAGGTGGTGGAACATTTTTTGGTTGTTATTTATAAACTACTTCAGATTATTTCCAAACTACTTTGTAGATACAGACTCTCAAAATGCCCCTTGCATATCAGTAAACATTCTAATTACAGTATATCTTGGAAGGGGACATACTTTAGAGTAGTCAGTGTAGAGCTTGTATAGCAGCAGCGATTGAGTTAGCACACATCCGTTGTTGTGTAAAGTGAGTAGCAGCAAGCAGACAAGCATGGGTGGTGTCATGGCCCTGGGCTGCACGAGTGCTGCCGGCACTGGGGTAAAGACGAACTCCAGCGCCTACCGTGAAGCAGAAACCGGGCTTGTATGCCAGTTTTCCAACGTGATAAGGAGCCCGAACATGATGAACAGCAGCTCCCCCCCCAGTGCAGGCAGCACTCATGTGGCCCCATAACTCGCCATGCTTGCCGCTCACTTGTGTTGCCAGATATTTAGACAAAAACGGCTGTGTTGACCGACTTTCAGTACTCCTGTACAAGCTGTACACTGACTACTCTACTGCTTTTGTGCGATATGTGATGAGGCTGTAGTACCGCAGTTAGCGTAAGGTAAATGACTTCCCGCGGCTGTGCGATACAACTATGTGTTGTAGGTCTTTGCCCAAAGACAATCAAGTCCCGCCTCCTGCATTTGATTGGTTGGCTTTTGTCCTCTCCAAAGTGTTGAGAACGCGCGACAAGCTGGCCTTCTGTCGGTCCAGGCTCAAAGTGTTCCGCGGCTGGGCGCTCCCGGCGCCTGACTGGCCGAGGCGACTGCGCTCCAAACTGGCGGAGGCGCGCGACTGGACAGTCCTGTCCACAGTCAGCGGGTCAACGGGGCGCAACTGGGCGGCCCTCCCCCTGTCAAGGCTGTTAATTGTGTTCAGTTGGCTGCTTCTCCCGAACTTCAGAGTCCCGGGGACGCCAGCGGGTTGGGTGGTACCTGTGGGCTGGTTGTTGAGGGTCAGAACCTGGCTGGGTCTGTCTCTGTCTGCTTTGGGCTGGGTGGAGCTGCTCTTGTCTGTGCTGATTGTTTGGACCTGCTGCCTGTCCCGCTCCCTTTCCAGGCTGGTGTCCCGGCGCACCATCCCACTCCGCTCCCTCTCCAAGCTGGTCTGGATCTCCGCCCTCCTGGCTAGGGCCTCCCTCAGCTGGTTCCGAAAAGTTTCGATCTTCCCCTGGAGCTCCTGGAGCTCCCCTTCCCACAGGCTGGTCTGGGCGCCTCTACCCCCCAGCGGCGACAGCACCAACCCGGCGGAAGCCAGCGCCGAGACAGGGCCGCCGTTGGCTTGGAGGCTGATCTGCGAGGGAGGAGTGAAGGCCCCCAGGCTGGGAAGACCCAAGCCGCCCAGGCCCAGTCCGGGACGGCCCACCATGCCGGGGCGCCCTCGCACCGAGGCGGTGTGCGTGCGCAGGCGGTAGCTGTGGAGCGTCTCCAGGTCAAAGTGCACCCGCTTCTCCTTGGGCTCGTGGGACGGCGAGGAGGAGCTGCCGCTGTCTGCCGCCGACGAGGACGCGGGGAGGGACTTGGGGGGAGACAGAGGGGGAGGCTGATGCTGCTTCCTGTGCAGGGTGCAGTTCTCTGAGATGCAAGAGGAGGTGCTGGAGGACGGAAAGCAACAATGTTGACTTGTGTGGTCAAAGAGCATCACATATACGGTCATGCATGCGCGCAGTCACTGTCCCGCCCTCGATGGGTTGTGGTGAAAATGTTGTGTACACCCCCAATTTACAGTAGGAGCTTCGTAGAGCTGCATGAGAAATTTCAAATCAATCCCACTTTTAGAGGTTAATAACAGCGCCACCATGTGGTGTATTGGTCAGGAAAATAATAGCACAGGGAACACAGTAGGGGTGCACGTTTTGACAAATTTTCACCCTTTTGTATGCAGCGGTTCTGGAGTAGAAGGCTTAGATTACACACACAAGAAAATACATACCATCCCTAATTGTGCCATTAAAAAGATGCAATCTTCCTCCACGTCTTTCATATTCATAAAAGTCCATGAACACGTTCAGGGGGATTTTTCAGTGTTTAATGTAAAACCCAAACACCTTTCTATAAACAGGAGTGGAACCATGTGACTTCCCTCAGCCAATCAGAAGAGGTCATGATAATCACAAAAATACCCCAAAACAACTCATTTAGGATGGAACAATTATTGAAGTAATCAAATCAAAAAATAAGAATTAAATACAAATCAAAGTAAATATTTCCAAATGAAAGTAATCTTTTTTACTACTAAAGCAAACAAAGTCTTACAATATACTCTTTTTTTTTCAAGCTTCCCCATTATAATCATTTTCATTAGTTTTTATTTTTAGAGTGAGTGAGTATTTTAGAGTTTTTGAGTATTATTTGGTAGGTTTTGGAAACACGCCTTTCTAGACATAAAAGTTGTTGGGTATGACTGTGTAATAAAACTGTTTTGATTGTTTTTAACAATATGTTCACATAATTATAAGTTTTAAAAGAAATATTATATACATTATTATTTTAAGAAATTCCCAAATACAACTAAACTCTAATTAAATATTCATTAATTGAATCATATAATTAAATAATTATTAATGAAAAAAATGTAATTAAATAAAATGCATTGTTTATTATTGTATTATATTTTAATAACTACATATTTAAAATATTTGAAAATTAAGGTAATCTTCCCCATGATAATAATAACTTTCCTTTATTTTAGTTTTTGTTTTAAATTCTTACATTTCAAATCTTTTTGGAATGTTTTATGCTTTCTTATGTCATCATTAGTGTTGTTTATTTGGCACATTTATTTTTTGCTGATCTCCACATAACCGTGTCTAAGTCACACTGTGTCCAAACAATAGACAATATACTGCTTCCACGACTAATATGATTAATAATCAGCATCAAAAATACCAGAAAATTTCATCATTTTGATTACCGTAAAGCACGGCGTATTCACCCGTGTATTCACCACACCCCCATTTTAAGGCTCATGGCGGGGAAAAAAAAGGTTGAGTTCATAAATGCTTGCCAACTCTTTCATCTCAAATCAACATGCGTAAAGGTACTAAGCAATTTCAAAAGGAAGAATAAAGGAGAAATCTGAACTTCGGCATCTAGATCTTTAATATTATGGCTAAGCACAGATTAATAATAATAATAATAATAATAATAATAATAATAATAATAAAAAATCAAAATAAAGAAATTTGCAATTTTCAGAGATGTTTTGATATCTTATATTTCACTGCTTCTCTTTTTCTCTATTATTATTTTATTGCATTGCTTCAGTGTGAATTTGAATAAACTCCAACGTTGTATTGGATTTGACATTGGAAGCTTAGGTTAGCTTCAGGGTATATAGAGATGGTTTCACTGTGTGCAAATACAGACAGCCTCAGACAAGCATTTTCAGCCACTGTACAGCAGAGGGCGCTAAAGTCAAAGCAACTGTCTGACCCACAGACGGCTCTTCTAAAATGGACTTCTCGTCAATTTCTGCGTCTGGTCACAGACCTGTCATCGTGTATAAATCGCACCCCCATTTTTTGCTTCTTACCAGTGGGAAAAAAGTGCGGTTTATACACGGTGCTTTATGGTAATAATAATAAAATAATTACAAGTACTACTAATAAAAATACACATAAAAATTAGGGCTGTCGAAAATAACACGTTAACAGCGGTAACTAATTTATTTCTTTAATTACATTACATTTTTTTGTGTAATTAAGGCATGTGCAACGGAGTAAGCACGCCTCTCTGTTATGACGGCAGACGGAAGCACAGTGGAGCGTCCCCACACAGTCACATAGAGTCTGCTGCTCTTTTCTGACTTCATTCTAACCTGAACACACCAACAGCAGTACAATTCCAACACACTATGCTGTACGTATCTCTAGTCCGTTCATCCTGGGAACCACACTTCCTCATTCTCATTACAAGAATGCGAGATGCATTCAGGGACACTCCGGATGCCACACAAGTAACCTTATAATATGTGTGTGTGTGTGTGTGTGTGTGTGTAAATAAACAGGAAGATACAGAAAAACATGAAGTGGATATCCTTATCACTCACTTTGTAACTCTTAATTCGGATGTACAATTTGCTACATTTAAATATGCTGAAAATACACTTAAAACAATGAAATGTACCTTAAATGACGTGATGTCTTTGAACGCGACCCCTCATTGCTCATAATAACACTGGAGCTGTTAATGCGTACAATATATACGGTATGTCATTTAGCTTTCTGTTCGCTAAATACAGTAACATTGGTGATTAATCCTGTGATTAATCTGATTAAAATGCATAATCATGTACAGCCCTAATAAAAATATGATAATAAAAACACACAATACAATACACTAATGTAATTGATTCACTTTCTTACTTTTGCTCGAGGCCCGTCAGCTCCTTGCCTTCGTCCTCGTACGTCGTGTGGAGAGCTCTGTGAATTTTCTGCAAGTAGACGAGCGAAAAAAAAGAAACAATGTAATAGTAGAGTGTTCACTTCATCAGCTCTGAGGATGAATGTAGCAAGACAATTAATCTGAATTACTGAGAGCCCTCGCCTAAATGTGACGGCTGCTGAAGGCTGCTTTACATTTGAATCAAATGATTGATTCAGATAATTCATCTTTTTATCTGCGTGACGCTGGGACGTGGAGGCTTAAGGCCTAATTCCGGCTTTAACAGGGGAGTCCATATGCATGTGCACACACTTGCAAAAGTGGAACAGGAACAGGAGGATTATCCGCAGGGACGTCGAGCTTTGATAGCTGATTATGGGATGGATGCTGCAGGCTGCCCGGCAGGGGTTGCCCTTTTTGGGTGGGGGGAATAAAAAGTGTAAAAAGAAATGCGAGAAGCCACAAACTCAAACAGGCTGCCAGAGGCTGCTCATTTGATAGCGAGGCATGCCTGACTTTTCCACCCCCAATCAACACAACCGCTGAACTCACTGAAGGATGACGCTGAGCGGCGCAACAAGAAATGTTCATTGCTGCGCTTGCTTACAGTAACATCATGATGCTGCCGCGTAAATGCTCCAATTAATGCCCAATTAACCGAGTCTGGTGGAGAAAAAAACCTGGCATTAACAGCTGTGGCTGTAGGCTACCTTTTTAGAAACTCCACAAGCTTGCTGCATTGGTCAGCATCCAGCAGCTTTATCTACCTCTGCATGTGCTTTAAAATGCTGCTCAGCTGTCGGTGACCGAATGTTTATTTTATGGCATTTTTATAGATTTAACTGGCCTTTTATTTATTGAACGGCCTTTTGTTTCATGGTGCTGCGGCACACTGAACAAACGAAATGAAAGGAAGCAGCTTGGCCACTTTGATATTTTGTAAAGCAAAACAGTTGTGCTCAGACGTTCTACTGTATACTGACGTTACATACTTCAAGAAAACTGCATCTCGGCTTTGTCATATACCGTAGGTGAAAAAGCATATTATTCCTATCAACTTAGCTTCTTCTTCCCATTTTTGCTGTTTTTCAAAAAAACATATCAACTTGCTTCTTAAATAACCTTCATAAATGTTCTTGTCGTAATTTCATGTCTTTAGAGTGTTACCTCGCTCCATTCTATTTTTTTTCTGTGCAATTTCAGTGCTTTTTTTTTTTGTTTACAGCATATGAATGCGCATCGTCTTCTGCGTACTGATTGGCTGTAGACCATTGTCAGCCAATCCCTGCCGTGTTTCCTGTCTGTTGTCTAACCATCGCACATAAAGTTGGACATGTGGACATACGTTACGCGGCGCTAGGGCGCCGTTACGGAATACTATAAATGAATGATGAAGTTGGAGGAGGAGGACGAGGATACAGCAACGTTATGTTTTAACAAGGACACATTAATGCTTGAGCAGAAGAGGCACGGTCAGAGGAGTGAAACATACGCGAGACACTTCATCATTTCTTGTGTGCAACCTCTTAGGTTGACCATTCCAATTCAAAGGATGGTTTGAACTTTGAGAGTGTTTAAACAAGAGAGAATTATGAGAAAATGTTCATGGCTGTCTGAGAAAAGTGTATAAAGTGTACGGTGAGGCTTTTACGGCCTTAAAACGGATATGATTTACATCATTGTAAAAAAATTAAGTTGGCCACTTTGCGGATTTCACTCATTGCGGGCTATTTTGGGAACCTAGCCCTCGCAATAAACGAGGGAACACTGTATTCTCCGAATATTTGGACTTTATTCCCATAATATTAGAAGAAGAATTCTATTTAGATTTGTTTGTTTCCCATGCAGTATTATGACTTTAGTATTCCAACTCTGTGCTACTAAAATGACATATTTCCTCATAATATCACCGGTTTGTGCTCTTTTTGTCATTACAATTTTAGACTTTTTCTCCTAATATTTTGACTTTATACACATAAAATTACAGTTTCTTTTCAATTTTGTGTTTTTTTTAAATTTTCCAACTATTTCAACTTTCTTCTTGTACATTTTCTTCTCGTAATTATGACGTTATTCCCATGAAACTTGAACTTTTTTCTTAATCCGATTTGTCAAAATATTTGAACTCTGTTTTCACATTTCAAAAAGATCTTTAATATTTAAACTCTGTGCTACTAAAATGATATTATTTTTCCTCATAATATTACGACTTTATGCTCATAAAATTGGGACTTTTTAATTGTTGTTAATATTTGGACTTTATTCTAATAAAATTACAGCTGCTTTTTTTTCATTTTTCCTGATGTTTTTTTTCCAACTATTTCAACTTTCTTCTCGTAAAAGTTCTTCTCATAATTATGACTTTATTCCCATATTATATTTTGATGCTATTCTTTTAACATAGCTTTTTCGTATCCTTATTTTCAAAAAATTAAAATTTTTTTGGTTTGTTTCTCATAATATTGCAACTTTAAAAAATAAAGCCTTTTTTCGTTAATATTTCATTGTGAAATGACATTATCTTTCCTCATAATATTACAACTTTTTTCTTAATATTTTCAATTTATTCTTGTAAAATTACTGCTGCTATTTCCAGTTTTGCTATTGTTTTTGTTTTATTTTTCTTATTTAATTAGTTATTATGAATTAATTATATTTTTCGAATGCCCCCGTGTCGTGCTTTGGCCACCCCTGGTATAATGAATGATATTTGAATTATGAGTCTTCAAGGATATACCTCCCTTCAAAATCCCAAGCAATACTTGATCACATTATGACATGATAGCGTCAGCCCTTTTTAAACATTTTTTTATTTTAATGCAAGAATTTGAGTGCAAGTGTGTCCTGTGAGTGTCTATGCTGAATTTAAAAGTTGAATGGTAGCAGGCCTACTGCAGCCAAAACAATTTGCAAAAATGTTTATATTTAATGCGGTAATCACGTGAAATAATATTCATTTATTAATTATTTTGTCAACTTGTGAACAGCAAAACCAAAAACACCAGCAGTGCCAGGTTCATGACACCAGAGGGCGCATGTTACCTACAATAAATACTTGCAGTGCTGTGTATCGCGTGATTTAAACGTGTGTGTGTGTGTGTCAAAGTACATGCACTCACCTGGCTGGTGTGCAGCCAGTACTGCAGTGTGTGTCTGCGGCGGAGTCGAGGGATGACCAGGTGGTAAAAGGTGTGCTCACCTGCCAAAGTCAGCAAGGCCCCGCCCACCCCCATGCACAGCAGCACGAAGAGGCCGGAAAAATGCTGGATCCCCATCTGGAGCGTCTTGGGAGCGGGGAAATAAACATCAATAACACACACACACACACACACACACACACATGCACACACACACAGGAAGTTAGTACTAGAATGAGCATAAAGAGCTGAGGGGAACAGGAAGTCAGCAGGGAGATGCTAAAAAGGAAACAATGGTTAAAAAAAAAACGGGGAATGTTTTGTTCCGCTTTGCTTCACAAACTTACACACACACACACACACACACACACACACACACACACACACACACACGCACACACACACATAAATCATCTGCTTCTAGTGACATCTTTACGAGTCTGGGGGGAGGTGTCACCCAGCCCCTTCCAAAGTGCTCTCATCAGGTTTGCGCCATCAGGCTAATATCTAGCGACGCCTCCCGTAGCAATTAGCCGCCTGCTGACGGGGTGATATTTTGAAGATGAGCGACGACGCCGAGGCCCTTAAGGCCTTCTCCGTCTGGACACGCAAAAACGGCACTTAAATCACAAACTGTTCCCAAATTAGCCCAAACATCTCCTGTCCTCCAAGGAACGGTAGTAGAGCGTGCGATGACCGCGTTGCAATGGTCGACGGTGAACTAGGGTTCCTTCTTCATGAATGGAATATTTATAGCATAGAAAACCTGTTTACCATCTTCTAAATAAGTTGTTTTGAATGTTATTAGAGACATCCAGATATGAAATAGCCACCCTAATAGCAGATATACAGTATGTAAATAATAACATTTAAGACACTTTACCTTGTAGGGGAGCAGAATTGGTGGCGGACAGGAAGTGACTCACCACTAATGAATGAGAATGTAAAGTGAGCTGAATCACGGTGTCCAGAGTCCAAAGTGCGGCCGGGATGGGTGGGTGGTTGTGTGTGTGTGTGTGTGGGGGGTCATCTTGTTTACGTGTGTTCCACAGCGTAAGAAGATGGGAGCGTCTTCATCACATACACTCGGGATTAAATGGGGGGGGGGTAAGTCACTGCTGATGGGGATGTCATCTGAAGTACAAAAATACTGTACCTAGAACCAACCAAAAAGCCTCATTTTGGGGGGAATCGCCACTCACAATGACCGTTGCGGGGGTTGGAGCACCGATATAAATGAAATCTTCAAGATGAAACACTTTTAATGAAGATAGTAACCCTCAAACGTACTTATTTCTTTACATGATGTACACAATTGGCAACTTCGTGCTGCGTCTCCTTTCCTCTCCCTTCTCCTTGCGCCGCGAGGCATTCAGGCGCACTCGTAATTGTGAGTGCGAGGCAGTAATTGTTTTTCATTTTTATTCACGTCCGTACTTTGGGAACCTCGGTGAAAAAGCCTATTGTTCACTTTGCTCTTTTTCCCCCATGTTTGCTGTTGTTTTTTTTCATTTTCCAACTTCCTTCTTAAATAATTGAAAAATGTCTGTTGGTAATATTAGGACTTTATTTCCATAATATTTGTACTTTATTCCCATAATATTAGAACTTTTTCCCTATCCTAATTTTCCAAAAATGACAACTTTATTTTGAATTGTTCGCATAATATGACTTAAAAAAATCTCTCTCTTTCTATATATATATATATATATATATATATATATATATATATATATATAAAAAATGGATATATATATATATATACTGTATATATATATTTTTTTCTATAATATTTTAACTCTGTGCTACTAAAATGACATTTTTGTTTATGCTTGGAAAATTGTGACTTTTTCTCTCGTTAGAATGCAACCTTTTTCTCTTAATATTTGGATTTTATTCTCATAAAATTATTATTATTAATTTTTTTTTTTTTTTTTTTTTTTTACAAATTTTCCAACTATTTAATTTTCTTTTTGTGAATGTTCTTCTCGTAATTGTGACTTGATTTTTCACTTTGTTCTCGTAACCAACCTATTTATCCCTAGGTTACAACTTTATTTTGTTTTCTTTGTTTCTCATAATATTATGACTTGAAAAAGTAAAGTTATGTATCTTTAATATTTCAACTTTACGTTAGTAAAATGACATTATTTTCCTTCATAATATTACAACGGTATTCCTGTAAAATTACGACTTTTTCTCATCAGATTACAACTTTTTTCTCTGAATATTTTGACTTTATTCTTGTTTAAATTGCTGCTGATTTTTTTTTTTTTTTTAGTTTTCTTGCTAAATTATATTTTTAGAATGTGAACAACAGCAATTGGCCCTCGTTGGACTCCCCTTTGACTGATTACCTTACCTTGTCTTTCATTAGTGGTGAGTACTTATGTGCTGTATGTTATACTTTAAATGTGTTTAATAAGTGTGTGAGGGGTATTTAGGGCTGGAACCTGCATTTAGCTTGTTAGCTTCTGTCCCTAGTAAACAACGGCAGTTGAAGAGAGAAGGGGAGGGTTCTGGAGCTCTCCATCAGTTACTTTTATTGCAAAAGTTGATCTAAAATCGGAGGAGAACATCAAAATCAAGCTAGCAGGAGGACTTGGAGGGGGAGGAGTGAGCCGTGTGTCAAAAAGAGACATTTTTATGGGCACATCAACTACTCGAGCTCCTGTGGAACGCTGCTGTAGATGGCGAACGAACGTGCCTCGTGAAGTCTGCCTAGCAACAAGCGGACGTGTAAAGGCATAATGCGTAATGAAGGCGTAATGAAGTTTATTTGTCGTTTATCTCACGTGTCGTTGGAAGAGTAAAAGCCTATCAGATGTCTATGTGGCCCACCGAGGGCTTGCCGCGCAACTTTTTATATTTAAAATATCACCCAGAAGAAACGTGTCCCGTGTGTGTGTTTTTTTGTCAGGCGTCTGTGTGTGTGTCAGCGTAATCGTGTGAGACAGTCAGCTGGCGGCTGGTCCCGTCCGCGCCCTGTCTTTGAACACAGCACGCAAGGACCACGAAGACGCGCTCTCTCTCTCTCTGCTGTCACTCACCTCGGTCACGGCGAAGACACGCTTCCCGCAGGGCACCACCTTGTACCATTTGTCGTGCAGCATGTCCATGAAGCCGTCCGACTTGTAGCGGCTCACAAACTCTGACACGTTGCGGGTCAGGGGTGAGCCCTGCGGCAGTCCGATGCCGTAACCTGCGAGACGGATAAAAAGAGAAAACAAAAAAATGTTATTCTGTGTCCGTCTCAGCTTGTTGCTTTTTGTGCGGATGTCATTTTCTGCGAGCAACGCCCAACTCTTTTTGGAAAATTCCACACACTCACAGTTGTTGAGGTCCGGGTTCTAGTGAGTGCCATGCTAGCTTTTCCAGGTCAGAATAACATTGCTAAAACCACTCATTTATAGGCAATACAGCCTCTTTTAAACAGAGACTCCACAAAATTGAGTCGGAACAGGCGGCACCCCGCAGTGCCTTTCACACGGAATTCAGACAAACCGCCCGAAGTCAGCTGGGATAGGCTCCGGCATACCCCCGCTACCCTAATGAGGATAAGCGGCATAGAAAATGGATGGATGGACGGATGGACGGATGGATGGATGGATGGACGGACGGATGGATGGATGGATGGATGGACGGATGGAAGGATGAATGGATGGATGGAAGGATGAATGGATGGATGGACGGACGGATGGATGGACGGATGGACGGATGGATGGATGGATGGATGGACGGATGGATGGATGGACGGACGGATGGATGGATGGATGGATGGACGGATGGATGGATGGACGGATGGATGGATGGATGGATGGACGGATGGATGGATGGATGGACGGATGGATGGATGGACGGATGGATGGATGATATATTGTAGGCACTTGGCAGTCAGCGCCTTCGTATTGGACGGCGACAGTTGCCCAGAGAAATACCCTTTCCCGGGTGTCCCGCCTCTGTTAAGGCGTTGATGCTACCTCTGAAGCTGGAAAATCGTCGGGTTGACTTTGTCCTGCCATTCTCTAAGGGTGCTGTTCACACAGCGACTTGGCATCGGACAGCGGCAATTGCTTCCAACACAACAGGGCGGGAGATGCAAGTGTTCCAGTATTTCGGGACACCATTTGTAAAAGGGTGTGTCCCACCTCTGTTAAGCTTGTGATGCTGGAGAATTCTAGGCTCGGCTCGACTTTGACCATCCGTTCTGTGACGGTGCTGTTCACACAGCGACTTGGCATCGGACGGCGACCATTGCTTTCAACACAACAGGGCGGGAAAAGTGAGTCTCAGGCGTACCCTCGCTTAGAGGGGGTGTCCCGCCTCTGTTAAGGCTCTGATGCCACCTCGAGCTCTGGCTGGAAAATTGTCGGGTCGACTGTTGTTCACACAGAATGGCGACATGGCTGTGCGAAAGGGGCTTTTGAATCCGAAAGAGGACATTTTGGCCTTGGTGGAGCTCTCCTGGTCCCCCCTCCACTTGTCTTTCCAAAGTCATCGTCATTGAAGTTAGGCTGAGGTTCTGATGGTCCAGCTGTGAAAGTGAGGTCAATGAGGCGCACAGTGGGCGAGGAGCAGCCTGCTGTGGCATTTCTGTACTGGAACTAGCAGCCAGTGGGCCCTCAATTAGCAAAAGGGCAGATGCTCACTGAAATAAGATTTATCGGATCAGGAGGCTTCAGCTGGAATCCAAATCAAGCACTTTGCAGCCAAGTGCGGTGCACACAGAAGGTCCGGCGGCACGCTGGTATTTTCTGGAAGCACACTGGGCTCCATGAATGTTGAGAATGCCAAAGCGCAAGCTCCCTCTTTTGTGCTCGACTGCAAGATGACCTTTGAGGATCTGATGATAGGACACACCGGTAGACATCAGGCATGCGTGTCGAGCAACACGGATGATGCATGTTGCCTGCATTCGCTTTCCTGGAGGGATAAATACCAGATGCTCATTTGCTCTCCGGTGTCGGCCGGATGGGAACACTTTCTGGCGGCAGTCAACAGTGTGCACTAAGTGGAGCTTAACATAACACCTTCAAAATAATGCCAACCCTGAAGACTGGGGTGCCCAGAGTGCGGGCCTGGGGCCGTTTTTTTTATTGGCCCACGGCACATTCTAAAAGTTTATTCAACAAGACAACTAAAAAAAAAAAAAAAAAAAATGCAAGAAAGGGAAAATCAGCAGTAATTTTACTTGAATAAAGTCAAAATATGAAGAGAAAAAAGTTGTAATCTAACGAGAGAAAGTCGTAACTTTACAGAAATAACGTCGTAGTATTATGAGGAAAACAATGTCCTTTTAGTTGCAAAAATTTGAAACGTTAAAGAAAAAAGACATTATTTTTTAAAAGTAGTCATATTATGAGAAACAACAAAACAACAAATAAAGATGTCATTTGGGGAAAAGTAGGTTGCAGAACAACGACAATAAAGTCCAAATATTCAGGGAATAAAATCGTAACTACGAGAAGAAAACTGACACGGAGAAAGTTGGAATAGTTGTTGAAAAGTTTATTAAGTTCACTTGTAACTTTTTTCCCCTCGTAAATTTTTTTTTACATTTCTGAGAATAAAGGTGTAAATTTACGACTTTTTTTCCCTCATAATATTACAACTTTTTTCTCATGAACTTACGAGAAATTTATGAGCAAAAGTCCAAAATTTAGGAGAAAAAAACTCGTAATATCACAAAAAAAAAAGTCCTAAATTTACAACTTTATCCTCGTAAATTTAGGACTTTTTCTAAAAAAAAAAAAAATCTGAGATTTCAAGAATAAAGTCGGAATATAAGGAGAAAAAAGTCGTACATTTACAACTTTATTCTCATAAATTTATGACTTTATTCTTGTGAATGTACAACTTTATCCTCGTAAATTCTCATAAATGTATGAATTGTTTTTTCGTTTTTTCTTGTAAATTTATGACTTAAATGAAGTTGTAATATTACAAGAAAAAAGTCGTACATTTACAAGAATAAAGTTGTCAATATACAACTTTTATTCCTCGGAAATTTACGACTTTATTCTCATAAATTTATGATTTTATTCTTGTGAATTTACCACTTTATTCTCGAAGTCTCGGATTATTCTTATGTTTTCCAAATTGTCTCTAATACTCCAGCATTTGATAAGCTTTTTCTTTTAATTTTTGAGCTCTTTTTGGTCTTTGCTGCAAATACAAACTGTCCCCTTGTACATTACGGCGACATAACACCTCCCGGGCTTGTTTAATTGGGGCTTTCGGACAGCCTGTCACTCGTGCCTCGCATTCTCCCCTCCTACTTGTACTTGCCTTCATTTTCGTCTGCTGTTTATCTCCATCATTCCTTTGCTTTTCCTTCAATTTGTGCCCCGCTTCATCCATCCTCCCTCCCCGCCTCTTATCTCCCGCCTGGCTCGTCTCCAGAGCCGCTCGCTTTGTCTCGGCCTGTCTCTTCCTGTGTTGTCACGCAGACAGCACGGACAGACATCATAGTCCCGTCATCAGCCTCCGTCCTCATTTATATAACAAATGATAGAAAATGATGGCACACGAGCATGCTGGGCAGACACTTATCATTCGCACGGACTGAACTGCCGTGCAAATCCCCCCCCCCCCATTGCAGTGGCAAGCTTTTAATCGGAAAGACTTCATGCAGACTTGGACGTGAACATTAAAGCTGATATTCACACATAGCAGGCGCACTCAAGGACCAGAACATTAGGTACACGCACCGCACACCCTAATGAGGACCAATAATAGCACTCAGCTTGTTAGAATGATTGATTTCACAAAAAAAACAAAAAAAGAAGATTTGGACGACCCTACAGCAGACGAATAAGGTAACCAAAACATTAGGAACAGCTCTCTACTGTGGTTTTACCTTCAAATTCACACACATTTATGAAGTTATTACACGTTTGCATTCATAATGGCATTTTACACATTTGCACAACCTTTAAAATTGCATTCTTAAAAAAATTACTTTCTTTAATGATTGATGCTGCTTTAAAGGCTCGAAAAGTATCCCAAATTTCGCCAGTTCAAACAACAAAGTTTGATTTGGTGTCGTGTGGATGGGGTCATTTGAACATATGCCCTGCAATTGACTGGCAACCCGTCCAGGGTGTCGGCCAAAGTCAGCTGGGATAGGCTCCGGCAGACCCGCAACCCTAGTGAGGATAAGCGGTAGACCTGTCACGATAATCGATAAAACGATGAATCGAACGATAGAAAAAAACGAGGTCGATAACTTTGAAGCCTGGATAAATTGCCATGTGCGACTTGTACGTAAGCCTGTTCCATTTCCTCGTCTTGCTGCAGCACACAGGCTGGATGACAAGAGGGTTTACTCTTCTTGTGTCTGAGCGCATCGGTTGTATAGTCAAATGAAGAGTGAGCCTCCTGTCAGCTATTTAGCGTCTCTGTCACAGTACGTAGTGATGAGATACACTGAGTGCTTGCTAGCAGTTAGCAAGCAAACGCTAATACTTGTATGAATGAAAGCACAAAAGTGATCACTTCTAAGCCCACACTTCCAGTGTGGATGTGCTGTGGGGCATTCATCCCGGTGGTTGGTGCTTGCTGGGGCGTTCGATCGCCGGGCGGCGCAGAGTATGTGGAAGCGGTGACGCCCCGCGATTCGAAAGCGCAATAGTAGGCATCTTCTGTGCCTCACACAGATACACCACACTTTAGTGCCATCTAGTGGCTCAAATGTGACATGACACAGCGATCACTGAATGATAAACTTAATGATAATATGCTGTAAAAAAAGGTTGAAATTATGAATTATCGTCGATAATTTACAGCACATTATCGACCTGCCAAATTTGTTAACGCGACAGGCCTAAAAAGCGGCATAGAAGATGGATGGATGGATATAAAAATAATAAAAAATAATATAATATCGAAAATACTTCAAAAAAATGATGGTAATATCTGTACAATAGCTTCATACTTGGTTCTAGTTTTCACATCATTTGTTCTCAAGGCTTTTTCAAGGCAGATTGTTCAAGTACCTCCTAGAGAAGTAGAGGAACACAATCAAACGATCCAATCTTCGATGCAGCTCTTCATCGCACAGCATGAGATTGTGCACGTCAAGAAGTTGACGACTTTGAGCAACAACAACATTGCCTGGCAAAGTAAACAACCCCGCCCACTGGGATCTGGCGAAGAGCTTATCGCAAGGAAAACGAATCACCAAATTGAAAATCATCAGGAAGAGTTTAAAAAAAAGAAAAAAAGGGCGGCGCTGACGGCGAGGCAGCGCCATCAATTTCCTTTTTTATCTGCGCACGGCGCGTGATGCATTAGGATGATCAACATGCAAAAGCACACCTTGGCGATACGTCTTCTAACGTGAGCGAGTCTAATTGTTTGCCGCTGGTGAATTGGAGGTGAGGCCGCACGGGTTCCCGCCTCAGTCTGCCATGTGATCCACACCTTGTCTGCACCTGGTCTCGTGAATCCGTTGCCAAGATGCTCAGCTGTGCTAATTGACCAGTAGTGTTGATAATTGCGGCGTGTGGCTAATGGTAGCCATACTCGAGCATGGAGCATGTGACTGACTTATTATGTATTTTGGAAAAACCGTGACAGAGTGAAGCCGCAAAAAATAAAACACACCGTGGTGAGGGATTACTGTAGCCATGAGTTTCACGCGCATGCAGAGGTAGATAAAGCTGCTGGATGCTGAGCAGTCATGATACGAAAAAGAATAACTACATCAGGAGGTTTCCTACAGCCACATTTTCATGAGAGGCCCCGGTGTTGCGAGCCGCGTTTGGAGACCGGACGCCCGCAAATGATGAACTGTGTGGTTCGTTGAGTAGAGATGTCAAAAGGAGCATTTGTGGTGTTCAGGAGGGTGTTTGGTGCTGATCCACATTAAGATCGTTTGGCTTTGGATGTGCACACCCCCGAAGTTTCCCCAACAAGTTACTCTGCGGATAAGCTGTGTTGTTCTGTTTAACTTTTCCATTAAAGCGCGCAGCCGATAACAACAACAGCGCAGCGGCGCTCCAGAAAGGAGGGACGTGAGTGGCCTGATCAAGCGTCTCGTCAGAAGCGTCGGCGGGCCCTGCGAGCAGACGCCCGGCCCCCGTTTGGACGTGAACGTCTGCTTGTTGCAATATTATTAATGGGTTGTTGTCAGCGGCCCCCGGCAGCCCTCAGAGGAACACCTCCACCGATCCTCTGCTTCCGGACTACAAATCATTCCATTAATTCTCCTGACGTCCTCCCCTGCTGTCATTCTCCCCCCCCATGTTCCCAACCCTCCCTCCGACGCTCCTCGTCGGGGTGAAGGTTTGTCTTGATTAGGCGACTCTGTTGACCGCCTCTTTTATCACTCGTTCACTCGTACAAATGAGAGCTCGTCCAAACACCAAACACTCTTTATTGCCCCTGTTCGCTTTTCCAATCATCTTCCTCGCTCACGCGTTTGCCGTCCCCTCGACTATTCCAAACTTTCTCGCTACCAATTCTCGTCCGCCTCCTCAATGGAGATGCTTAATCAAGCAGTCGTCCAACCGGCCCGCTCCTCCTGCGAGCGGGCGAAAAAAGCCGGAAGCTCTTCAGGGATGCTGGGAGTCGGGGTCTTCCCCAGCGCGCATTTGATTGACAGAAGTTATCAACGTTTGGCGTTGGGTCCCGGGCGGCGCCATTGCTAACTGTTTACTCTTATCAGGACTCCCCTTAATCAACACTAATGATGTTAAAGCACGCCTTTAATTTGAAATCTCTTTACAGACGTGACTTTCAACATGTTTTTTCAGCAATAACGCTGGCAAAATAACCTCCAACCCAAAATAATCCCCCAGAAAAGTATTCCAGCGTGCATTTTTTAGACTTTTTAGGTTGTGAATGATCTAAATATAACAATATCCCTGGTCTTGGCCGTGAACCCTTAGCTGTCCTGCAATGTGCCTGACGTAAAGATCATTACGTCCGCCCTGAACAGTGTTTGCCCTAAAAATAATCGTATAATTAGGGAACTTACCATCGCCACGGACTAGTGTACTAACCATCAGTGGCACAACTTCAACAACACTCACGGAATCCGCATTTGATGTAGTAGATGTGCCAGACCACAGAAAAGTACTGCAAAACTTCAAGCATACATTTTTAGACTTTTTAGGTCTTGGAAGACCCAAATATGAGACAATATTTTTACAATAGAAAACAGTACGAAAAAGACAGGTCGTCTTATATACGGGTTCTGGAGATCATTTTTGGATACCTTTCAAGCCTACAAAGCAGTGGTCATCAGCCTTTTGGAGCCCGAGATCCCTGATTTCGGCCATGAACCTTCCTTGCGATCCTGCGAGGTGCCCGGCGTAACAAACACACAGCCCGCCCTGAACAGCGCCTGCACTTGATGTTAACTTTTAATTAGGGAATTCACAGCTGTTATCGACCGAGCAAGTTCAAAGATCGGCTGGGGTGTTGGCGACCCCTGCTCAACTTAGTCGACGCTAAAAACGAAAAGTAGACGAGCTGCTTTTAGAGATAAATGTTGAAAAACTACACATGAGGCTTTGATGTTGTAATTGCGTCGGATCCCACAAATGCGTTATTCAAACTTTCAGCAGCCATTTTTAGACTTTTTATGTCCTGTTAAATACCATGTTGACCCCTAGAAGAAAAAAGTCTGAGAACTTTTACGCAAGAAACCAAAGGTACATCATATTTGGTCTCACCTTAAGCCATATTTGTAACTGTTGTCATCTTATACTGCATTGGGACATTGTCAGGATGAGCCTAATAAACAACATGGATGCTACTAGATTGCCATCTTTCACCTTTTTTAAACGCATTCTACAGCAATATTCCTTTTTCAGGGTTTGGAAATGTAAATCAGGCATTGCTTATTTAAAAATTCTAATCTAAATTTGTCATTAAAATAACTTTTTCTTATGTTGTACAATCAGAATATAGCCAGACCCCATTTGACTGTAACATACGGACCCGTCGGCTTACGTTACCAAATATGGTTCCTTGCTGGCTAACGATGCGTTTATCACAAGCGCGACATCATCTGGAGGCTCTAAAAGCTCGGAAAGGCACAATTTGCTTAATTTCCATGAAGAAGACATTTTCATGTGTACGTAAATAAGATGCAAATGATGTGCAACAGTGACCCACGTTGGCTGTCCGTGACGGTGATGGCGCCATGACCCCCAACAAAAGGTGGCGTGCTGTTTAGTGTGAGTGTGTGTGTGTGTGTGTGTGCGCGTTGTTAGTGTGACTTTGCGTAAATGTTCTGGACTGGACTTTGCTATGAATAATTGATGCCTGCGTGCTTCTAGCCTGCAGTGCAAGTTCATGCGGTGAATCACTGCTTTCAGCCGTCACTCACGTAGATACCGTACACCACTATTTCATGTGTGTGTGTGTGTGTGTGTGTGTGTGTGTGTGTGCATATGTCAAGGTGTTAATGCAGCCTTATAAGGCAACATCGCGCACGTGCTTCCATGAATAATGTGCAGGTGCAGCGTATATATAGAGAAAGTGTAAGCCGGTGACCCACTTGGTGGGGTGTTATATGTTATCTAGGCAGATATAAATCTTTCCATATGGTCACGGATGCTCTTATTGCACAGAACAATAACGCCTCCCCTGCGTTTGAAGGAATGTTCTGTCTGGTTATCGGCATGGCGTAGTTATGGATCATCCATGCAGGACATTACTCATGAGGGGGAGCATGCTCGAGAAAGCTAGTCTTCCGGAAAATGCCTGCTAACGGGATGCCGGGGATTGTCTGCTAATTAGAAGCGCTGCTCTTTCTGTCGGTGTAGGCTAGTGGTCATTACATTAGGTACACCTGCACATGCAACATGACGACGGCATGTTTTATTTTCCACGCAAGTGAAAGTTTAACGTACTTTTGTCGCTACAGTAGCTACATTTTGGACAAGCCCAGTTTAGGAAATGTAAAAGAAAAATGTCTTTTTTAGTAGCAAAATCACACAAATTCCTGTTTGTAGGCAATTGAAATGATAATAAAAAGATTAACGAGCTTTTATAGAATAATATTTAAACATAATCACATCTATTTTCATAATATTTAATTAGATATTTAATAATGCAAAATATGTGGATAGAATAAATACATCAATGAATAAATAAATGCATAAATAAAAAATATGCATATGCAGTAATACATATTGCACCTTTAAGTAAAGTAATTGGTTCATTATTATTTATTATTTATTTCTGTACATAAATATGCAATATGTTGTCAATTTAAGTAAAATCACATATATACAACATATACAGTACAATATGGTGCATATTATAAGTAAGATATAAGGAATAGAAATAAATAAGTACAATTCTAAATAATATACCATTTACTGCAATATGTAAATCTTTTTGGATGTATTTATTCTTTGATTGATTTATTCCAGTCACATAAATATATATTGTATTATTAAATATTATGGAATTAAATCTTATTTAACTAATAAGCCATTTCAGGATATACTTTATAATACAGTAAATTGATGGTGAATTGTATGAACAAATTTACATTTACATTTTTATCAATAAATAAATAATAATAAACATTTTTAATAATTTTAGGATATTTTTTCATGCAGTTAATTGATGGTGAATTGCAGGAACCATCAATTGGTGTTTTTCATGAATTATTTGACATTTACATTGTTCAAATGATATTTATCAATCAGTCAATAAATAATAAGACAAACTGAACTAATACACCAGTTCAGGATATACTTTATAATATAGTTAATTGACGGTAAATTGTACGAAGAAATGTACCTTTTTTATCAATCAACAAATAAATAACCAATAATCATTTCAACAATAAACCATTTCAGGAATATTTAATAATAAAGTTAATTGACACGACGTTGGATGAACAAATTTCAATCTTTCATGAATTATTCATATTTTTTAAAATTGTATTTATCAATCAATAAATTTTAAATAATAAACCCTTTCAGGATATGTTTTATCATACGGTCAATGGATGCCAGATTGTGTGAACAAACCTACATTTTTCATGAATTATTTTACATTTACATTTTTTACATTATATGTATCAATCAGTCAATCAATCAATCAATCAATCAATCAATCAATCAGTCAGTCAGTCAATCAATCAATCAATCAATCAATCAATCAATCAATCAATCAATCAATCAATCAATCAATCAATCAGTCAGTCAGTCAGTCAATCAATCAATCAATCAATCAATCAATCAATCAATCAATCAGTCAATCAATCAATCAATCATCAACATGAAAATAATAAAACCATCAAGATATATTTTATAATCCAATTAACTGACGGGAAAATGTATAAATAATCTAGTTTCACTTCACTCTCGCTGTTTTTCAAAATAAAGGAATGAATACATTATCGCTTTTGTGGTTGACTATGGCCTGTTATTAGTCAAAATGATGCTTACTTCAACACATTGTACATATTTTTGGCATAATAAAGCATTGTCAAGCATAAAAATGGCTAAATGAGCAAAAATCCAAATCCAAGACATTCAGAAGCTAGCTAGAGTTGCCTGTTTAGCTGAGTGTTGGCAGCGACGGGCATCGTGCGTCCCTCCTTAACCACAAACAGTATTTTACTTGTCACTGGGCATCAGTAACGCTACATCCAAGAGACACGCTGTCAATGCTAACGTGTGAGTCTGTGTTATGTCTTATCAATGTCTCATTTTCTCTTATTACGTCTACTACTGCATATTGCAGGGGTCACCAACGTGGTGCCCGCGGGCACCGGGTAGCCCCCCACGACCACTCGGGGCGCCCGAAAGCCTGCTTTTCGTTCAGGTTTTTACTTAATAATGTGAGACCACTAGAAAGAAATGCATTCCGACATGCAAAATGTGAGTATTTTGTTAAATTGTTTGGGTTTGACGTAAGCTATGAAAGCAAATGTTAGAAAAATGAGTAGCGCTTGGCCATTTTCATTTTGTCTCAAAGGAAACACGTTGGTGACCCCTGGTATATTGGGTAGTACGAGTGCTAAAGTGACTATAGGGGTGTTATGTCATGTCTAGAGGGCTCTAATGCTACAAAACGTATTTCGAAGGTTTTTTCTGTGCTCTAACTACAAAATTCCATTTATAAAGAAGGAATCCTCCTTTGTTAAAATTCACTTAGCAAGGTCGGGCCTGGAACCAATTATCCATGATAAAAGAGGGATTACTGAGTAGTTATGCAGTTTTAGGACAAAAAAAACAATTGAAAGGATCGCAACAAGGCTATATTTGAACAAAAACACCGAGATTAAAACCACAACAATGTTACAAGATAAAGTCTAAGCAGGGTGTGGGTGTGTGTGTGTGTGTGTGTGTGTGTGTGTGTGTGAGCACCTTCAATGGCGAACGGCTTCCCCACCGTGAGCAGCTTACAGTCTGCGTCGATGGACACCTCGAAATCCAGCAGGGCTTTGTCCATGATGAAGGCGTCCAACATCGGAGGATCTGTCCTTCACCACCAACACACAAACACACACAAACACGCGCACACACATCACAGGCGTTAGACAGCGGCATCTCAAACAACCCTTCCATCTCCGTCGTGCAGGAACTCTTTGGCGCCGTCACGTCTTCCTCGCCAGCTGCAGTGGAAGCGATGAACTTGCTTGTAGCAGGCTGGCGTGTAAACACATATATCATTAAGCTAAGCCGACAGCCTCTGTGGCCGACTGATAAGACTTTGGACGTACTGCCAAAGTCTCTTCGGTGCTCGTATTGATCCGCGTGAACCTAATTGACCTCTAATTATAGAGCGGGGCTCGCCGCGCTAACAATGCGGATAACTGTCAGGAAAACGGCGCGCCACAAAGCGGATTTAAGCATGGAAAACACGCAAGATGTATTGTTTTATGCGAGTCAACAAACAGGTGTTTTTGTAACGACAACATACTGATTGACCCCAATCTAAAACAATCCTGTCCTTTTCCCGGGGGTTTGTGTCTCCACTGTCTCTCCAGGGCACTGGTGTGTGTGAGTGACAGGAAGAAAAGCTCTGACTCGCTGGGAGAGAAGCGGTTTGGTTTGAATACATTTCCCTTAGACTACCCGTCAGCAGGATACAGAATTTAGTCTGCTCTTATTGTTTTAAGGAATTACTGTCTTGATAAGATTACGCAGCAGCTCCTTTACATGCAGACTTTTGGGAAAGTAAGTGGAGTGGGCACGGGCCAAGAAGAAGCCATTAGGTGTTGGTGCACATCTGGATAAAGATGCAGATCCATGAATTCAAATGTACCACTCATGTTAGCGTTGCAAATTTTCGTTTGCGCCCTTTGTTAGTTAGGAAGATTCAGAAAAAACAAAGTAACTTTTTTCGTGAGGTGGAACACGGGCCAATGAAAACAGGACTAGGTGTCGGTGCAGATCTGGATAAAGGTGTGCATCCGTGAATTGAAATTTTCCACTTGTGTTAGCATTGCAAATTTTTTTTTTTTCTCCTTTGTTCTTTGGAAAGATTCCAAAAAAACAAAGTCTTTTTTCAAGGGGTGGAACACGGGCCAAGGAAGTCCACACTAGGTTTTGGCACAGATCTGGATAAAGATGCAGATCCATGGATTCAAATTTACCACTCATGTTAGCATTGCAAATGTTTGTTTGCGCCCTTTGTTAGTTTGGAAGATTAAGAAAAAAAACAAAGCAACTTTTTTTCGTGAGGTGGAACACGGGCCAATGAAAACAGGACTAGGTGTCGGTGCAGATCTGGATAAAGGTGTGCAGCCATGAATTAAAATTTTCCACCTGTGTTAGCATTGCAAATTTTTGTTTTCTTCCTTTGCTAGCTAGGAAGCTTCTGAAAAACTGCATAAGTTTTTTCGAGGGGTGGGACGCGGGCCAAGGAAGACCACTAAGTTTCGGTGCAGACCAGGATAAAGACACAGACACGTTCACTTACATGTTCAACTTCTGTTTGCATTCCACATTCTTGTTTTCATTTGCTCGCTTTGTTAGTTAGCAAGGTTACAAAACGAAAACATGGGGGCGGGGCATGGGCCAAAGAAGAGCCAACCAGGTTTTGGTTGTGTATCCAATCATTCAATTGTCAACTTTTTCTAACAATGCAAGTTCTCCTCCTCACTGTGTGCTTTCTTTGGATTTGGAAAGAGAAGAAGCTGAATGTGAAGGGCAAGAACCATCGGAGGATGATGCACGCTAACCCACATGCGTGCCAAAGGAAGAACCTTGGATGACATTTGAGTGCGGATCCATTAAATTGTCGTCTTTCTCTGCTCTACTTAGCGGCGCTCTTGTTTGCCGATGTTTACTGTGAGACAAAAGGCTGACTTTCCAAAAGTTTCTGCTGCGTTGGCAGAGCAAGAAGTGTTTTATTTTTACCTGAGGCGAGGCCTGTCAGACACAAGACACAAGGGCTTCTTTTGGGACATAAACAGGGACTGATGTTACCCCCGCTCCACCCGGGTGGTGTGCATGGCAAGTGTTTTGACGGCGGGATGGAGGCGTTTGTGTATGTAGGTGTTATTCCCTGAGCGTAACACATTTTGATGTTTGATGTGGTCCAGACCTGCGAGCTCTTGGCCTTCCGAGATGTGTCGTGGTCTGACTGTCTTTTCTCTTCTGCAAACTGCCAGCCTTTGTAGCTTTCTCTGCAGTATCAACAAAGTCACCATCTCTGCGACATATTTCACCGAATTTAGTAGGGCTCGCAATGAAATGTGCTGATAACAGCAGCCTGGGAGTACTTGAAGTATACGGCCAACGCTCCACTTAACACCTCTCTTCACTGAACCCACAGGTGTCCACTGTGCAACGCGGCTCGCAGCACTTTCTAAAAAAAATGGAAAAAAATCAGCTGTAATTTCACAAGAATAAAGTAAAAATATTAGGACAAAAAAGGCGTAATCTAACGAGAAGAAGTCGCCAGTTTACGAAAATAATGTTGTAATATTGTAATACACAAAAAATAATATCATTTTAGTAGCATACATTTGAAATCTAAAGAAAAAGAGTATTTTTTTATTTAATATTATGATATTATTGTAATTCGTGAAAAATCAGGTTGCGGAAAAAGTTATAATGCGAACTTTTTCCAGCAAGGGCCACAAATGAAAGGATGCAAGGATGGAAAACGTTGAGATTTTGTAAGAGGTTATATACTGTATATGTCAAGTCTCTATGACGGACTATGAGGGCCACAATGAAAAAAGACAAATCTGAGATTTCAAGAAAAAAGTTACAAGAAAAAAAGTCGTAATATTACCTTTGCCCCAGGCCAAAGGTTACGACGGCGTATTAAAATAATCCGAGATTTGGTGAATAAAGTCGTAAATGTACCAGAAAAAAACTCATTACGAGAATAAAGTTGTAAATTTATGAGAAAAAAAATTCGGAACATTATGTTACAGGCATTGCCTGAGACGGCTATGAAAAGCTGGGACTGACCGTTGGACTTGGGCATGTGTGTGTGTGTGTGTGGTGAGGGTGGGGGCGGCGGAGGTAGGGGGGGCGGAAGTGTGAATGCTGAAAGATCAACTGCTGTGTTTTGCTGCCATGCTATAAATAGAAGCTTGCCTGAAAGCAAGAGGAAAGTTTCCTTCCTTCCTGAAGAGCTATGCTCTATTTTCCCCCGACACACATGACACGTAATAGTACGACTTTTTTCTCTGAAAATTACAACTTTATTCTCAAAATCTCCTATTTTTTTACTGTAATGTGGCCCTAATACACCGTCGTACATCTCAGCTTTGTCATGTAGGTGAAAAAACATATTATTAGTGTCAACTTCACTCTTTGCTCCTTTTTCCCCCATTTTTACTGTTTAATTTTCTAAATATTTAAATTTTCTTCTTAAATAATCTTTGTCAATTTTCTTTTTAACCCTTTAAGCGCCAAAGTTGCAAAATTGTGGAAAAAATACACTGCAAATAGATAATAGAGAGATTTGATTTGACCTGAGAATACAATGACATGGATGAATGCGGTGGAGGCAGCAGTGGTGTTCAAGATCCCGCCGTAAATGACGATGATGATGGCTGGGTTTGCATGAGCATCACAAGTGGATCAGACATTTTGATGAGCCTGTTGTCGAGCGGGTATCGTGCAGACAGGGATCTGACAAATTCTGAGCCTGGTGATGTCATAATATGCAAACGAGATGATTACATTTACTCCCATCACAAACTTGGGTCATACTGATGATTTTTCTAATTTACAGTCTGCCTTTATCATGAACCATTTTCAAGCTACAACCTTTTGAAATACTGTAGTAATGTCAAAATAGATGTATTTTTTCTTTACTATTTCAACTCCTATGCTACTAAAATGACATTATTTTCCTCATAAGTTTATTCTCGTAAAATTGTGACTTTTTTCTTGTTAGCATACAACTTTTTTCTCTTAATATGTTGACTTACTCTCGTAAAATTACAGCCATTTGTGCTGCTGTTTTTTTTTTATTAATTTTGTTTTTTAATTTTTCAACAATTTCAAGTTTCTTTGACCCAAAGGTCAACGTTTGTAATTTTACAAGACAAAATATTTCATTAAATAAATAAATATCTAAAAATATTACAGAATATCCGTGGTGTGGTAATAACATCATGTATTTTATATGAAATAATAATAATGGTGGAATATTCAAACAGAAATAAAACAATCCAAATGACAAAATAATTCTATAAAATTAAAATAATACAAGAAAAAGCTGAAACAATAAAGTAATAATAATAAAATGATAAATTACAATAATTGCCTAGCGAACTCACCTTAGACAAACTTTATAAACAAACTTAGCGAGTGTCCTTAAAAACTCTCCTAACGCCAAACTTCATCGTTTAGTGTTAACCTTCAGTTAATTGCTTATTTTTTCCAGGCTCCTCGTCGCTGTTATCATTCCTGTGGCGGGACGTCTCAATTAATGTCTTGAACCTGAAATTGGAGTGCACTCTTTGATAACCTTTGTGTCTCTGAAAAACCTTTAGTTTATTATTTGTCACACATAAATCCCTTCTTCTTCTTCTTCTCCTTTTTCCACTGCGAGGGTACCGGTTACTGGTATGTTTGCATTTTCTGGCTTTTAAGTCACGTTTGTCTATCTGGTGCTGGTGTTTTCAACCTGGATGTATAAATGAAGGGATGGAGCACCGCGGCCATCTTGTTTACGCATGTGTTGCACAGCGGAAGAAGATGCGAGTGTCTTCGTCACATGCACATGAACGCACAGGCGACAGTGCGCAGGGATACGGAGGCTATAGAGACACAGATAATGCCCAGCGTTTTGTGAGGTTTGGGTTTTTCGACAAGGCATTTTTGTGATGCAAATGTTTGAATCTTTTGAACGCATGTAACTCTTTACTTAATTGTCCCCAACACTAAACGAGACTACGTTCTTCATCACAGAAATCTGACCAGAACTGGACTCAGGAGACCAAGTGGGGGGTGAGTCGCTGTTATTGTACTACAGTGCTGACGGGGACGCCATACTACTTCATATAAAAATATCTGAACTATCCATTTAATAATAAATAAATTATTAGAATTAATTATTAACAAATTATAAATCAAATTATTAATACATTATATTAATTAAATATATTATTGTATATTTGTCATTTGGCATAAAAATGGATATTATACATTCTACATAAAATGAAAAAAATGTATATTCCTCACTTGTTGATTAGTAAACAAAAAACAGTCCGACATGCGTCAAGATATCCAATGCGGTTAATTATTTACAGAATTAGTGTGACATCGTTCAACATTTAAACTTTTTTTCACATCACCAAATGTTTTCATGCCGGTTTATTTTTATTTTATTTGATTTTTTAATGACACAGGGAAATAAAAAAAACAGTCTCTGGCCAAATTCCATCAAATACCAGCTCAGTCTGCATTGGATCGAATGAGAGAGTGTCCCTAATCTTACTTCAGCATGTGCACGCCATCCGGGGTGGTGGGCTGGTTGAAGCGCCGCATGTAGTCGTGCATCTCGGGGAAGCTCTTCTTCATGTAATCCTCGGCGCTGCTCTCCCTCACCGTGCCGAATCGGAAGCCCAGCGAGGGATGGTGCAGCTGACAAACGGAGGCGGGAAGTCGTTAGCGAGCGGCGAGGATGGCGGTTAGGAGACACAGAGGGTATCATTCATGACGGAGCTCATATCAAACATAGCAAGGCCTGCAAATCCCACCGGTGGGGGGTGTTGTATGGATAGATGGATATAGAACATGATAATCGCTTACAAATGATTCCACGCTTTACTCATTAGCTCGTCCTTGTGCCAGATTAATTTGCTGCATGTGTGTGTGTTTTCATGGATGCAATTGCCGTCCTTGCTTGGAGTCTAACCTTGTCGTCATGGATTCCAGAGACCTGCTCGAAGGTCTTTTCGCCGACCATGACGGCTGCCAGGTTAGCCGTGTAGCTGGAGAGCACAAGGAGGCAGAAGATGGCCCACAGGTTCATCAGGAAACGGCCTGTCCAACATTTGGGGGTCTAAAGAGTGGAGAAGATAAAGGGAGGGATATTTGAAGTGCTATTCTAAAAATTAAGTAATATTAAGTTAAATTAAATATTAGGGCCCCTTTCGGCCCCAATGTTTTGAGCATGTTAAAAATTTTCGAGGTGGATTCCAAGTCGAAAAATATCCAACGGCATTCGAAAGGTATTGGTACGGTATTCCAACACCATTCCAAACAATCTGATCGCATGCAAAAAAAAATGCTGCTGAAACGTCACTATGAAGCGTCACCTAATTCACATGACTTCATATGCCAAGTAAAAGAAGAGCCAATATAACTCCACCAGCAGCCGCCAGCTGGACAGTTCAGAGGGGCTGAAACCCAAAAACGTCGTTCACCATTGACGCATCGGCAATCCACATCACCTCCACCACCGGCCACCAGCACATCGCATCATGCCGCCAAGGAAAAAAAGGAGCCACGCTCCACTACCCGCAGCTGGCACATCACGTCGTGCTGCCAAGGAAAAAAGGAGCCAAGCTCACAAGTTTCAAATCCTCTCCCGAATGTGGTGTGAATTTTGAAACTTTTTCATTCCGGCTGGTTCTGCTTGATTCGTGCTTAGTGTGACGCGGGCTTAAAGGTATACCTGGATCAGTTTCAAACTCTATAGCAACCTTTTCGTCCAACATCGCCGACTCCTTTGATCACAATGGTCTTTAGGAGTACCGAGCCAGTAACCTGCCTGGTCCAGCCCAGGCTCAAACCATGAGGGTCGAGAGCGCAAGCCATCGATTCTTCATGCGTCAGTGAGTGAGGGTTATCAACGTACTCTTGCACAGATGCACCAGCTGGCATTCGTTACACTAAGTCAGGCATGAGGAGCAGTCGATGGTCAGTCGACAATGCACCAAAATGCCAGGGGAACCTCCTCAGCTACCGCCCAGCCTCCCCCCGAATCCCAGGCAACAATATGAAGTCAATTTAAGAAAGTGATTGCAGTTAGTATTGTCTTTCATGCTTCAAAATGCTTAAAAATACATAACATGCATATTTTTGACAAATAATAGGCTACATTGAACCATGAAACAGTATCATTTAAGAATTCATATATTGTTGAAAAACCGTACGAGAGTGTAGCCGCGAAATTGGAACCGCGGTGTGACGGGGGATTACCATAAATGCCATCGCCTCAACATTTTATCCCAATAAACTTGGTCGCCATCAACTTTTAACCAGTTTCCATCTCAAAAAGAGCTCAAAACATGGCTGTCAGCGGGACATGGGTTGATAAGTGGATAGAAGAGCGAGTTCAAAAGCCAAATATGAAAAATAAAATAAAAAGATCCTTTCAGGTATTGGCATTCATCACGTTCATCCTTTCGAAAATATCCCACATTACCACCCAATTAAGGTAATTGAAAAGAATAAAATGGAGGTGGCGTATAAAAGTTCAACAAAGCGGAGCTGTTTGTGAGGCGAGGCACCTCAGAAACATCTCTCCATGAAATTGTCAGCCTGGGGGAACGGGACCTCCAATAATTTATTCCACCAATTAAAATCCACCTCTCACAAGAAAAGACTTTCTCCTGTTTTAAAGGCTCGACATTTAACTGTACACCCAGGGTCGTAAGCAATTATTACAAGGTGGAAGGATGGGGAATGTGTCTTAACGGCGCAACGTTAATCACGGTCTCACCTTAAACGGTGCGCTTATTGTAGTGATGTAACAACAAAGGTCACCTTTTCTTAAAAGTACAAGGAAGGAATATTTGTTTTTGTTTTGCTTCAGGGCTTCCCTGACACCAAACATTTGTTAAAACATAACAGAAGCTTTAAAGTCAAATTGAGCGATCTCACGACGCATTTTATTACATTCCATTGTTCCGTCAAGATGATTTGAAGCTTGTCCTGTTCGTTTAAATGTGGAATTATCTCTGATGCCAACAAAGATCTGTACCTGGATTTTGTCAGGCCTTAAAACAGTTCAATTGAACCTAACACATCTAACTCTGATAGGTTATACTAAGGGTAAACACACTGTCGTATGCAATTACCGTAAAAGCTACAGGAGCTAATTTGATGTAAAGGCGTTCCTCTGCAGCTTTTTAACGACATAGCCTCGCTAAGAAAGTGATTGTTTGGCTCTGATGCCGCGCTTTCAACAAGGTCATTTTCACGGGTCGCGAGCTTGCTAATGACCACAAATCTGTTCATCATCAAGGATCAAACCTGTACCCTTTCAATTAGGGGGGGAAGGTCTTGCTAATAACTCCTGTTCTGTTCCTGTTCCAGCGTCATTTGCATGGCTTCTCTCCTGGGAGATGGAGGCATTGTGTGTTTACAGAAACATTATGATGGTGTGCCAAGTCACGGTGACATTGACGTCGCATATTTTGTTTTGACGACCAGAATTCTGACATGAAATGAACTCCTGACATTGCGTTAGTTTCAACAGCATGGCTGCCAAGGCAACATTGACAAGGTCTGTGTTAGGCCAACCCACTTATCCGGGTCAGGGTCATAGGGCAGCAGTGTAAAAGCCAGTCCAAGGGATGCCAAGACCTCCTTATCCCTGGCAACTTCCCCGAGGTGTTCCCAGACCAGCTGAGAGAGAGAGAACAGTCCCTTCCCCCTTCCCCAGCAAGTCCTAGTACTACCACAAAGAATCTCCTCGATAACCGGGAGTCATCCGCAGATGATACCGCAGATGACCAAGAATCCTCACCCTATCAAGGATGAGACCAGAACCTGCGAGGGCAATTCATTCCTGCCGCTTGTATCCTCGACCTTATCCTTTTGGTTCCATCTAGATGGGAAGGTAGTACAAGCAACCATCGGGGTGATGGGAGCCAGTCTAGGATGCCAAGACCTCACTGTCTCCAGCTACCTCCCCCCAAGGTGTTCCCAAACCACCTGAGAGACACGGCCTCTCCTGCAAGTCCGAGTACTACCAGGAAGGACAATATGGAAAACCTCACCAGGGAGTTTACCGGGAGTCATCCACAGATGATAGATGGTCAAGCTCTTCACCCTATCTCTAAGGACGACCCCGGAAAAACCCGTAGAGGCAATTAATTTCTGCCACTTGTATCCACGACCTTGTTCTTGGGTCCATCAGGATGGGAGGTTAATACAAGCAACCATCAGGGTCATGGCGGAGGAGTGTAAGCCAGTCTATGATGTCAAAGGCCTCACTGTCCCCCAGGGTGTTCCCAGGCCAGCTGACATACACAGACTCTCCCAACAGCAAGTCCTAGTACTACCAGGAAGTCTCATCCTGATTGGAAAGACAATCTGGAAAACCTCACCAAGGAGGTTACTGGGAGTCATCCACAGATGATAGATGGTCAAGCCTCACGCTATCCTATCTATAAGGACAACCCCGGAAATCCTGCAGAGGCAATTCATTTCTGCTGCTTATGTCCATGGCCTTGTCTTTTCAGTAACTGCCCAAAGTTCCCTTCTATAAGTGAAGGTAGGACAGCAACTGGAATTCTGCGAATGATGCACCAATCCACCTGCACTAACTAGAATTGGTCACATCGGGCCTACAGCTCAGTGTCCTAATCGGTGGTGGTGCGACTTCTGTTTGATAGTCTGCGGCGAGGTCCTCTGAGGAACTGAAGAGTGTAAAGTTTTACATCACCGACTTTACTCGGGAGCATATAATTTTAGGAACTGTGGCGTTTTATTCACTTTGGCTGTATATCTGTCAGACCCAGTAAGACAAGGAACCTTACTAGCTGCTACTAAATCAGAACAGAGTGTTGCAGCAGCATTTCTCCTTCTCACTAGCGTGACCAGGCTCTCAGTCTCGGCCCTCACCCACGTCCATGTCACCCTGGGCCTGTTCCATTCCTCATCTCCGCTTAGCCAATTAACCCTTCCACCCAACCTGGACAGCCCTCTGTTACTTTCCTTCCGACGCTTGTTTCTTTCTGGACTATCCCTCACCTGTGGTCATCTTGTGCTTGTTTGCAACTTAGTGTGACTCTCTTAGTGTGAGAATTGACCTCCACTCGGTTTGCCTCAACTTCATTCATCCCAATCACGCCGCTCATAACTCTTCCAATTCCTGTCGAGACACTTACCCTTGCATTATCCTCCCGGTGCCTCCCTACTTCATCACTGCCTCACGTCCCAACCTCTCGCTCAGTCAATCTTCTTTGCTCCCTGGCTATATTTTTGTATTTTTTTCATTGTGCCGCAAACCCTCTTAAATCCTCTACTGAATCACCCGTAGTGCTTTTGTCCTCTTGCTTATAATGCACACTGTATCCTAGCTTCATCCATGCCCCCACATCCCCCCTAAACAGCATGCCCATCGATCAAGGAGATGAGAGCGGCGTTACCTTGGTGGCGACCGTGCGTCCAAACAGTATGGCGTAGCAGAGGTTGAGGGCGGAGGAATAGGAGAAGACGCGCATCCTGTTTCTCCCGTGGGGGGTCATGCCGAAGGGGCTGTTCCACTCGTACAGGGTGAGGAAGAGCGCAGTGAGGTGCAGTGTGACAAAAATGCCCACCCACATGGACCAGTGGAGGGGCCACATGAAAGCTCCGATTGGGGCGGCGGTGTCCCGACTGCGAACCTGCAAAAAATAGTTTAGTAGAATTCGTACAAAGTGTAATTCGGAATAAAATGATTTTTTTTTGGGTCGTACTTGATAAAGTTATTTTTCTCCCATGAATAAATGTCATCAAATGATTGTTTTTAGGATGGTATAGCACAGGGGTGTCCAAAACTTGGACACAAGACGCTGGCGTCTTCTTCCGCTGTGGAACACACACGTAAACAAGATAGCAGCGGCGCTCCGTCGCGGAAGAAGATGCGAGCGTCTCCGCCACGTACAGTACACAAGAATGTTAATTTAAGTGAATTTCCCAGAAGTAAGGATTCCTTATATTTTCGTAGTTATGCCATAGAAAAAATAATTACGACCTTCTAAATACAGTTATTAACATTATTAGGGCCCTCTAGGCATGAAATAACACCCGTATAGTCACCTTTACATTCCCATTACCCAATATAGTGCATATAATCAGAGAAAATAAGCCATTTAGGACATAAATAAAACTCGTGCTCATGTGTGTCACAGTAAATGTGTTCAGTGTGGAGGACAGGAAATGACGTCGGTCGTTCAGAATAACTTGTGGTGGGTTATGGTCGCAACAGTAGCGTGTGTCGCTATTATTATTACGTTATTATTATTGTGCCAGATGTGAGATCATTTAGCCCTGCAGTAAAAGCCTGTTGTTCCAGTGTGGTGCTTGTCTCAACAAACAATTACTGGCACCTAGTGACCAATGTAGAATACTACATTCCCAATTTGAATGCATCTTCTTAATGGCTTATATTTGTATTGTAGTTCATTTAGCAATTTTAATGCTTGAAAATGAACAAATCTAGGCAAAAATACATGCAAATTGCTTAAATATGCATTTTTTTTTACTAATAGGCCGTAGTCAACCAGGAAACATCACGATTCATTAAAATGTGCTTAAAAAAGCCGCAAAATTCTAACCGTGATGTGTCGAGGGATGACTGTACATAATCTCCTATAGGAAAAATTGCCTCGGTTTTTGTATGTTTCAGTTTTTGTCTTTTGGAACGAATTACCAACAACCACAAAGGCAACACTGTATTGTGAAAACAGGTTGCACATCTGCATTATATTTTTACCACCAGCCTGACGGATCTTGCCTGTGAAAACACGAACATCCGCATCGTATTTTTACGACCAATGTGAAGGATCTTGTCAGTAAACACAACCAGCCATAATTAGCTTGTAAAAAAATCGCATGCCTAGTTTTTCTTTGGCGCAATTCATCAGTTTTGTAAGGGCAAGAGAGACAGTGTAGCTTTTACACTGAAATGGTACCCTTCTGTCATATCATGTTATACATTTCAGTGTGTCAGCCGCGGAGGGAGACGTTAACAAATCAAAGAATAACTGCCGCAATGTCTCCGGGCTGGGCTCACACGTCTCCTGCCGTGTGCCTCTCTGAGCACATTACAGCGTCCTAAACTGCTGCTCGTTTTGAATTTCCATAATTAATAGGCCCAGCGAAAAGCGAAACTAATTATTCACACACTAATGAACTCCTGTTGCTGGATGAGCGGGGCCAAAGGGTGAAAATCAAGCGTCGGTGGCGCGTTTTTCGCAGGGAGATGAATGGAGAACCAAAGTAAGACAGAAGACTGACAGTCGACCGGAGATGCTGGTGCAAGCCCTGCATCCTCCGCAATCATTCCAACATAAATAAATGAACGATGGCCGCCAGCAACCGTACCAGGATGCCCAGGCTGGTGGAGTAGAAGGGGGAGGTGAAATCAATGACTCTGCTCCTGGCCGAGTTGATGGAGAAGGAGGTGACCGCCATGTCCGCCATCCCGCTCCTCAGGTCGCCCACCAGCCCCGTCCAGCGACCGGCTCCGCTCATCGCCCCATACTTTCCATCTCCCACGATGTAGAGGTCGAAGGTGAAGCCCATGTCCTCCGCCAGCTTCTCCAGCAGGTCGATGCAGTAGCCGTAGCAGCACTTCCTCAGATCCTCTGGAAGGCCTGACGGGTAGAGGACGGCGTGGACGGAATTCCAATAGAGTCAGTGCTCGGAACTGCAAGGTTAATGCTGACTAATCATTGTGGTAACTCACAAGGTATCTGCATGCCTTGCTTTGTCATGCTGTAACAGAAACTAACCTTCTCTGTCTAAAAAACTACAAGGTCTGTAAATACTTGGATGAATCTACCCTTTAAAGTCTGAGGAACCACGCTTACCGCTTTCCCAGTCCACCGTTGATGCGTTGGGGTTGTGCAGCTGGTTAAAGAGACCTTGTATCACATCCGAACGGTTGCTTCTGGGGTCCAGGCAGAGCTGACCTGCTGGACACAGTCCGTCCTCATCCACCTCGCGTGTGAACACAAACGGATGTTCCACCAGCGTCACCACACGCAGACGGTGTCCCTCGACGGAAAGTCCAGGCCTCCAGCGTCCCCCCACGTTTAAGTCCCCCTGGCCGTCGCCTCCTCTCACCCCGGCGCCGAGGCCTTGCCCCTGGCTGCTCCCGAAGCCCCCCAGTCCCAGGACGCCTCCCTCCAACTCCAGCCTGCCTCGGGACCACTGGCCCACGGTGACCCACGCCGGCTGGCCCAGAGCACCCCTTTTGAGGCTCCAGACATGGAACAGCTGTGAGGAGAGCACCCTTGAGAGGCTGGCATCCACTTGGATCAGGCCTGTAGCGCCGGTGAAGGAGGTGTTGGCAAAAAACCTTGAAAAAGGACAGAAAGACAAGAAAACTCAAAGCTGTGATCATTAAGATTAATGGTGGTCAGTCCAATTATGATAAACATCCCCCATCAAGTTAACCAAATGAAATAGGAAAACCGGGGAGAAGGCCATCAAAAGGTTAAAAGGAATATTGCAGACGGGCACGGTCTGACAGGAGAGCTTTCTCCAGTCATCTCAGATGGGAAATTGCATCTCCCTGAAAGTCATAATTAAAAGTTAATGCAGAGCAGTCCAAGTCTTTCTCCGAATTGGAAAGTCCACACTGACAGACATTGCTATTCGCCTCACTCGCCGTGTGGCTTCCACATCACTCTTTACTCGGGAAATATATTAGGAAAGAGCAATCCTGGTCGGCACATAAATCTGCTCCGGTCCCTTGAACCGTGCAGGAAATGTTAGCTGTGGTCTTAACGTTTGACTGCAGAAAGATTGTCCGGTGGGGACGTAATGTTTGATCAGGTCTTGATTGGGGTTGGCTCTGTCAGGGGGTAACTGGGAATGGGGTGTTTAAATGTTAAAGAATGCAGGGATCCTCGTGTTGGGTATAGCTGGGGATCCGTGCGGGGACTGCTGATGATGCCTGGGCCTCGGTAGCTAACCTCCCCTCGGCTTGTTGTTGCGCTCCTCCCTTTCCCCCCGTGTTAAATGCACAAAGCGATGTGCTGGAGACGTCCCCTCCCCATTAAGTATGAGATATGTGTCGTGAAATAAAAAGATTAGATTGATGACATGAGTCATTAACCTCAGCGCCGCATCTAGCCTGGACCTGGAGCAAGCGGAGGAACATAGATGTTTGTGAATTCTGATGGATTTTCCCCTTTCGGCACCTTCTACTCCTGCATCGTTACTTACTTCGACGGGCACCATAATCAATTTATGTAATCTTGCTCCAGTGAAATCCTTATTCAAAATGCACCTGGTGTCATCCTCATCCTCCCGCGCTTATGTTTCCTCATCGTCCCTGTGACAATAAAGCAGGAGTGCTTCGTGGCCTGGCTGCTGAAATCACTCATGGTAATAGCGTGGCTGAATCATCATATCCCATAGACAGACGATTCATCAAGGCGGCTCGTTCTCCGGTCCCGAACGCTTTCGTGGGCTCCGGTTGGCCGCAAAGGAATTAACCCTCACATCTCTTATCTCGGTGGGAAACTGCAAAGTCCTTTTTTCCTCCACGCTGAGATTCATGTGTCGAGATGAGAGTGCGAGATAAACACAAGGACGAATACGTTTTTTCCCTCCCCTTCTATGTGTTTGTGCAGCGGGCCAGAAGCCTGTCCTCCTAATGGATGAGCGGGGGTGTCAGGCTAGCGTGATAAGTTGTCCAGCGGCGTCAGGGAGGGAGCGCCTCCTGTCAATAACACCTGGCCGCCGTTTCCGCGCTCAAGAGTAAATGTCAACAGAGCGGCCGGGTAAGTGATGACTCTATAAGAGAGTCCCGGGCATTTGTCTCGCCCACCCCCCCCTTATCGCTCCATCTTCCCTTGGAGGAAACTTTACTCCCTTTGAGTGCAGAGGATCATACCCCGACAGGCTTGTTTCGGGGCTTTTAATCTCTCCCGCGGATGGCATCAGCGTGGCAGATGTGTCCGGCGAGACGGCAGCGGATGGCAGATCTCTCTCGGAAAAGCGTCCATTCACTCCCCGCCCCCCCAACTTTTTCCCAAGCTGCTTCAACTTTATTTGAACTTAATTTGTGTTTTTCTCCTTCCCCTTCCGGCTTCCTGAGTCCTCTTGTGTGTATTTTCCATTTAATGTACTCTGGGGAATAAACAAGCACATATTTTATTATTATTACAGGCAAGCTGAAATAGAACTACACCCAAACTTTCTCCACTTTTCTCAGGCTGAGTTTATTTCTTGTTGCTGCAACTGTGAATCTTTCCTCATACGGCTAACGCTCCTTCTTGCCTTCCTCCCTCCCCCTTCCTTTCTACCTCTCCCTCAAGGCTACTAATTGCAATTTCCATGGGGACATCATCGTGTACCGTATACCAGGGGTGTCCAAAGTGCGGCCCGGGGGCCATGTTTTTTTATTTATCAATGCAGAGGTCTACAAGAGAGTTGACAAAATGTTTCATTTGTAATGATTGCCTTCTCGTAGATAATTATATATATACTTTCCGTCAGTGCAATCCTAAAAAGAAGAGCTCCGTGGCTTCTCGCTGGGTCCGAAAAGCAGTCAGTATGTGGTGTGACCACCCGATGTGGCTCTTTTGATAATTGCATCTGGCTCTCAGACATTTCCTAACATAATAAAACGTATTTATTTAAAGGTTTTTGGCAGACATTTTAAAGTAAAACATTACAGAAATCACAGTGTTAAAAATAAAGCTCAATATGTAAAGCTTTCTTATACATTTTAATCTATCCATCCATTTTCCACCACAATACGGTTCTCCACAGCCGACGGCAGCTGTCAGACACCAAAACACGATTATTGCCGGATGAAGCGGTAGCCTGCCCGGGTCACTGAGATGTCAAGACGTAAACTTCGATCCTTTCATCAAATAGTCAGCTAGCTAATTCTGCAATGCCAACTCTTTTGACGAACATGATGGCGAAAATAAAGAAAGATACGCAGTACGGTGCAAAAGAATACATTCAGAGACTTATTATATTCTAAAATTGTTGGTGTTGCTTAAAAATGCATTCACCACAGACTCGCCCGTAACGTGTCAGCGTTGCGCTAAAAACGCCTCAGACACTACCAAAAGGTAAGGCTACATATTTGAGATGCCGCCGCTACTGCTGTGTTTTTATATTTCTGAGTTTGGAGACGTTAACGCTAGGTGTAGGCGTTCGTTTCTACGACGTTGCTATGTGAAATCAATGCGCCGACCAAGGAAGTTCCGGTAATGCTTAGAATGGCCAAAATACGCAAAATACTGTAAGTGTTACATGTTATCATGAATGTACCTGTTACTAAATGGTCACAGCATGGATAGAAAACCATAAAACCTTGTTGGAGGTTTTTGAAGATGTTTTAATAGCGGTCTTTGTAGACGGCATAAGCGTATCCCATTACGTGCACTACTGAGCTGTTGCTTTTGATCTGTTTTCATATCTTTAAAACCAACAGAAAAGAGAAAGACGTGTGTTCATGTCTCACATAAGGATGATGAGAAAAATTCCGAAAAAGTGCAGTTTTCCTTTAAGGAGGTTCTAAGTAAAGCTTCAAAGTGCAAAATGAAACAATGGGAGTGAGACAAAAAATGTTTGAGTAAGCAATTTATTGCAAAGAAGCATGAAAGTGAAATAGGCTGTTCATCAGCTGATCGCAAGCACAGCCTTTAAAAGGCAAAATGTTGGCAAAAATGTGGACTGAATGTGGTTTAGTGTCAGGTATTCACACTGTCATGATCTCTTGATGGCAAAGGCAAAAAAGCTTTCTCTCTTTGAACGCGGTGGCATTGTTGAGCTGCACTGGCAAGGCCTCTCCCAATGCGCCATTGCTGCTGAGGTTGGACGCAGTAAGACTGTCATTTGAAATGTCTTCAAAGATCCTGAGGGCTATGGAACAAAAACGTTAAGTGGTAGACGCAAATAAATGTGCCGAAGGATCCCGTTGGCTGTCCGTCAAGACACGGGCCCACCCTGCGCCCAAATGGAGGTCGTTACTAGTGCTGAGTGCAGTCCAATAACCATCAGACGCCATCTGCCAGAGAAGGCTTTTAAAAAGAAAAAAGGTCTTCAAAGGCCTCGTCTCCTTCAACGCCACAAAATGTACCGTTTGCACGAGAGCACCAAACACGGGACACTGAAAGGTGGAAGAAAGTTTTATTCCCTGATGAGAAAAAATGTAACCTTGACAGTCCTGATGGCTTCCAACGTTACTTGCATGACAAGGAGATCCCACCTGAGATGCTTTCCTCACGGCACAGTAGAGGGGGCGCCATCATGATCCTTCAGTGGAACAATGAAGCTTCGGGTTGCGCAGGGGTGTCAAACGGCACCTGGCTATGTGGAGATGTTGTACGGTGACTGGCTTTTTCAACAGGACAACATTTCAGTTCACAATGCCCGCCTGAAGCTTACAAAAATGCAGATCATTTCCAGAGAGTGGATGCCCTCCGTGAAGCCATCTCCTGGAAACACTGGCATCAAGCATACCCAAAACATTTCATACCATAGCGAAGCAAAGTGAACTGGAGGACTTGATGGAAACGTACATTTCTAGACTTTTAACAAAGCATTTATCGCAGGCAGTAAATAAATAATAAAGTAATCTACACGCATTGACTGTTTCTAGCCCTAAACACTTCTGGCATGGCATGAGCTCGGTTTAACTGCAGATGACGGGTGGGGACTCTCCAGTTAGAGATTACGCTTGCTGATGCTCTCAGCGGGCGCGCATCATGCAGAGCGCAATTCCTTCCCGACGCCAGTGCCTTCCGGACCAGTTGCATGTAACCCAAAAATGTTTTGAGACACATGACGCTTCATCGTTTGGGCCTTTGAGGAAAAAATACCTGCCATAGTGGAGATATTTTAAGTGGCGTCGTGTTCAAGGTTTGCTCAATATTGGGAAAACATTGTGAGCTGTGTGAACAAGACAGGATCATAGCTTTTTTTCAGCTTTAAGTGGAAGCGTTAATGCTTTAGTATGGTGTGTATATAAGAGTGCGTGCGTGTGCATAGACGTTAGACAGCAGCCTGACAGCTCTTGGAAGCTGTCAGAGGCTCTCTTTAAATCTGCAGGAAGTGAAGTAGCAGCCGCAGCAGTGATAATAAAGCGCCACAAAGACACCACTTCCACCCGAGTACGATTCACCCGACGATGTTGTGGGTGTCATTCAAAAAGCTAATAGCTAATGCTCCTCTTTGTACTCCTACTTTCTGACTACCTTGAGTTGAATACCATTTGAAATACTTTAGGGGGACAGATTTTAGTTGTATTCTGCTGTATTTGCTGTTTATTTGTTTGTGTACAGTTGTTGTACAGCGCCAGCTATTGCATGACGATTCAAGCCATTTCATTTAGGTGACATTATATTGTTAACAGCATTCATTGTAAAATTCAATTTCACTTATTTACAATTTCATAAAACATCTTAAAATTAAAATGAACTTACTTTTATGTTGATAGGGTCAAGAAATGTAAATATCATCAATCCATTTCATTGTGATGAGACGCTATTAGAACTAAATGAAAATAAAAAATAAGATTGCATTAAATTTCTATGAAATCTGGATGAAATTGCATCCACTGGGAGTGTCGTCAGTCACTACATGGATGAAATTGAAAAAAAATAATGTAAATGTAATTGATCTTTTTTGACAGAAATTGATGAAATTTCATGAATCAACATAAAATTTCAACGTCATCCACTGATGTCGAAAATGGCAGTTTATTGAATTTATTTTCATTCCGCTCTTTTTAATTTATTTTCCATGAATGTAATTTGTTCAATGACAGTGGTAGCAGTTAATTTGGATTTAAATAAATACAAATATTTTACATTTTTAGAAGTTGAATTTTGCGTGTTCCCTGAATGCTTATATATTGTTGGTCATAGATAAATCATTTGGATAAATGACTTTGTTCTTTTGAATCTAGATGAAACTTCCTTCCAGCTATGATATTTAGTGGCGGCACGTACCTGGACAGATATTGTCCTGAAGAAAGTGTTTCTCGTCGCACTGGTTTGTCGTAACAGTTGACCGTGTTCTGGATCAGCGCCAAGTCAGGCCTGGTCATGGTCGCCACAGTGAGGGCTCGGCCAATCAGCTGCAGAGCATCCCGGATGTAAAAGCTGATTGGCTTACGTCCGACCTCACCGTAAGCCAGCAGGCCGAGGGGACCTCCCAAGGTGTGCAGGGAGTCTGGTGACAGGGGATATCCCATGATCCACTGAAGCGCTGGTAGCGACGGGGCGAGCCTCTGGGCGACCCGCAGCACGGAGGAGAGACACTCCGGGTCGGAACCGAGGAGGAGGACGCTGGAGATGGGCGAGGCGGAGCGCAGGAAACTCGTGGAGAGGATCCGCAAGGCCTCCTCTTCACGCTGATCTTCCCGCCTTTCCTCGCTGGCCTCGCCCCTCCTGTCCCCGCCCCCTCCTGTGATGTGGGTCAGGTTGATGACGTCCCACAGGTGCCATGCTGCGCCGCTGTGGGTCTGCAGGTGGGAAAGCAACCCGTCGCTGCCTTCCTCCCATCCGGGGCAGAGCACAGCGGCGCCACCCCAGGCGCCATCCTCCCGGGCGCCCCGTTCCTGGACCCCATCGCCCCCCTGCAAGACGGCCAGCAGCAGGCTGCCCAGGGAAGACGGAGGTACACGAGCCGACATCTGAAGGTGGAACAGGTTCTGTTGGAGAGGACACAAAAGATGAACTGAGTGAGGTTGAAGACAGTTCCAGTATGCTTTTCTGCACAGGAAATAATGGAGGGCCGCACGGTGGTCTAGTGGTTTGCATGTTGGCCACACAATCCCTTGGGCATTTCTGTGTGGAGTTTGCATGTTCTCCCCGTGTGTGGGTTTTCTCCGTGTACTCCGGATCCAAAAACATGCAAGTTACATTTAAATTGTCCATAGGTATGAATGTGAGTGTGAATGGTTGTTTGTCTATATGTATTGGCTGGCGACCAGTCCAGGGTGTACCCCGCCTGCCGCCCAGTCAGCTGGGATAGGCTCCAGCATACCCCTGCGACCCTAATGAGGAGAAGCGGCTTAGAAAAAGAATGGATGGATGGAAATAATGGAATTTGATGGTTATGGTTTAATGTATTTCAAAAAAATTTGCTCGCTTACTGTATTCAACATGCACTATTTACATTATTCCAGGTCTATCACATTCTCCAGTCCAGTCGTTTGTGGTCTTTATAGCTAAAGGTCTCCACTTGGAGGTCTTCCTGTCCTTTTGTCTTTCATGTTGTACTGTGAGTGTCATGGAATGTACCGTAGATACGTGGCTTCCTAATTCCAGTCCTTCTTTTTGAGCAGGCCTTTGCAACATGGTAGTGATGTCAAATGATCATTGGGACCGCCTCCACAGCAGGCTTATGAGGAAGAGGAACTCAGTTTCACTTTAAATATCACTTGGACTTTGCTAGACCTTGGCTAGTGGGCTGACCGTTCTCTCCAGTGCTGCCATTGCAATTGCTTGTATCGACTCCTTTTAATATAAAATTGTAAGACTTACTTGAGACTCTCTTCGCATTATTTCACAGCTGGTAGAACAAAAGAATCTGGGTGGACTTTAGCGGGTTCAAACTCAGGGTCATTCGACTTTAGAGGTTCTACTGCGGTTGCAAAAAAAAGAATATTTGACGGAAGAGTAGAGAAAAAAAAGAACCCCCCCGATTAATAGATGGAAAGCAGAAATATTCCGAGTGGAATCACATTAACTGCAGCTTTTATGAGCAACACAGCAAACAAATCCCGGCTCTGCCGCAGTCATTCATCACAAGGCCGATCAGAAACAATCAGTCACATTTGCTCGTTATCTGTCGCTCTGAATGAGGCCGAGCGCCGCCGATTCAAACAAGGAGTCAATGACTCACATCTAATCCGCCGCCATCGCAGTTGGCTTGGCAGGACAACACTAGCATCCATAGTTAAGCACCCCCCCCTCCACCACCCACCCACCACGTCAGACCCCAGTGAAAACACTGGCTTGTTTCATACACTTCCAAACTGGACAACACTGTGTGTCCTTGAACGCAGCACACAGATGGAAGCCCCTTCGTCTCCCCCTCCCTTTGGGTGCTGCGACCAATTTTTCATCCTATCAGTGCTCTAGGCAAGGTTGAGTTGAAGAGGGGTTGGGTGGGGGGCTCTTTTCTTATAGCGAGTCCAAAGTTCAGCTTGGATGAAGAGATCAGTATGCATTCCATAAACTCATGTAAAGCATGTGCGTGCACACGTGTACTTGTGCATCGATAAAACATGCACACCTGCACGTCTTCAAGATGAGATACTGAAAGAAAAGTGCAGATTGGGCACATTCAGTCAAATGGAAATGTCCCACTCGGGAGTACAAAGTAAACAAGTCCTCCAGTCCCTTAAGAGAGGGGAGGTGGGGAGGGGATGTGTGAGTGAAGTGTACCGAGACATGGATGATTTAATGCAAGGGGATGCATTTATCCTAGCTAGGTGTGTTTGTGTGCATAAATGAGAGGTAGGGGGACGTCTTTCTTTGAAGCCAAAAAGGGGCCCCGAGACTTGAAATGTCCACCGCCACTCCCGCGAGCATCATCGCCATCGAAAACAGGAAGCGGGAATGATCACATGAATCTAGACGTGCTCTCATTCTACTCTAGCTTGTATCATATTCATGCCCCCTAATGTTGATTCACGGCTGCTCTGCAGCATAAAATACACAAAAACAAAAAATGTGATGGGGAATAGTCAGATTAATCACAGTTTATAAATTAATTTGTTGTGATTAATCACCACTTGCAAGTATGTGGCCATTTTCACTGGATTTTATGAACAGAATGATAAATGACAGCAGACGATTATGTGCATTTAACGTCGTGGGTGTATGCACAAATTTTACATAAAAACGACATAAAAATAAACAAAAAAAGACTCTACACATTTAAATCAGGCTACACGCACCACAACATAATTTGTCTCTTTGTAATCTCTCTTGCATGTCTCTGCAATTCATCTGAGCTAAACTACAGGCTGGAGTCACAGGTACTGTATTTAGTATTGAACATAAGGTACATAGTATTGAGTAACGTAATGTAACGTAACATAACATATCACAACATAACATAACATCACAACGTAACGTAACATATCACAACATAACATAACATCACAACATAACATAACATAACATATCATATCGTAACGTAACGTAACGTAACATATCACAACATAACATAACATAACATCACAACATAACATAACATAACATATCATATCGTAACGTAACGTAACGTAACGTAACGTAACGCAACATAACATAATGTAACGTAACGTAACTTAACATAACATATCACAACATAACATAACATAGCATAACATAACATAACATATCACAACATAACATAACATAACATAACATAACATAACATATCACAACATAACATATCACAACATAACATAACATATCACAACATAACATAACATAACATAACATAACATAACATAACATAACATATCACAACATAACATATCACAACATAACATAACATATCACAACATAACATAACATATCACAACATAACATAACATAACATATCACAACATATCATATCATATCGTAACGTAACGTAACATAACATATCACAACATAACATAACATATGGTATCATAACGAAACGTAAAATAACATAACATAACATAACATATCACAACACAACACAACACAACACAACATAATATAACATAACATAACAGTATTATGATAAAATAATTATATATAATAATATGTATATAGAATATGCTAATATGTAATATAACAATATAATTGTATAAAATCAAATTATATTATAAACATGAAATATAGTCTTAAACAGTATTGTCAAACGCAGTACATTAAGAAGGACAAAACTCGGAGACACCACACTTTCATCTTCCACAATTAAATTGGGCCATCTTAGCCTCAATTTCTCAATTTTGTGTGGCAAACGGAAGATTGCTGATGTAGAACAACCCCTTGTAACTGCTTTTTGCTTTTGTGCCAGTGCCGATTTTTGTTGTTGTGCCGATGCCAGTGAATGCACCTCGGATGAGTCCAGAATGCAAAAGGCGGAGAGACGTGTGTGGTGTTGGAACCGAACACCGTTGTTTATGTGTTGCGGTATGAATAAAGGTAAAACAAATGATGTGTATGCATTAATATGTTAACAATTTTAACGGAATTAATGAAATAAATGAATTACCACCATGGACGTGTTATTTTTGACAGCCCTAAAAAAAGACACTTAAGAGTCCACAGCAGTGATATTTAAGTGATTTTCCCCCCAAAGGCAGAAGAAGTAGTAGTGATGATATTTAATGGAAAAGGCAAATTAAAATGAATGGAGCAGAAAAATGTGAGCTGGAAAAGAGAGTTCTGGCACATAAGACAAGGAAACGCTCAGGATGAGCAACCAAATGGACCTAGCTAAACCAAAACCATTTGTATGTTTAGAAAACTCGTAAACATCCTTGATTAAAAATGATGACACGCAAAGCCATACTGTTCCACTCCAGCTCTCTGTGTATAAAGCGCCATCTTCTGGCTACTTGGTAAATTGATGTTTACTCAAATCGCTTTGACACCGAATACTGGCCCAAGGATACTTTAGCATGGTCACGGGAGGACGGAGGACTGAACCAGCAACCTTCACTCTACCACCCAAGCCATGCTGCCTCTGCCGCTGTCACGTTCTGCTATAAATTGATGTGTCGTCACCCCTCGATGCAGAAAAATGACGGCAGGGTGGTTCAAATAAGTCTTTTATTAACTCAAGATCAACGGCACACAAAAAGGGCAAAGCACCAAAATAACAAAGCAAGCCAAGACGCACAACATAAACTCACCATGGGAGATGGAAACAGGAATACGCCGGAGCAGGAATAAGACCAGGGAACCAGAAACCACCTAGCAAAGATGCAACAGAATGCATCCAACACACAAGAAACAAGTCCCAAGACAAAGAAAAAAAATGAAGACGCAAACGGAGTGCAAATGCGACCACAAACAATGAACTGGCGCGCTGAAGCCCCAGTTGGACTAATGACAGATGACAAATGATGGCAGAACAAGAGAAAAACAAACCAAAAATCCAAATGAGACCGACGCCAAGTAACTGGTGTGGTTGCTCCCTCTCAGGCAAACACCGCCACTCGTGTTTTGGCAGAAAACCTTAAGTCACATGCTGAGCCCTCGCCAAAGACCGATGACAGGATCAAGGCGGCAAATTTAACCTCTTTTGTCCTTGAAGACGGAGCGTTTGCCTCTGCATTTACCAGTCGATCTACGTTCCTACCCTCACCCATGATCATGAGCACTGGGCAGTGAACAAAATGACAAGATTGCGGTACAATCGGCAAAAACTCTCCGTAGGGTGGCTGGGCTCCCTTAGAGATAAGGTGAGAAGCGCTGTCATCCGGGACAAACTCGGAGCAGATCCCTGGGGAGGTGTTCAGGTCGCGTCTGACGCATAGAAGACCCAGGACACGTTGGAGAGACCATGTCTCTCGCGTGAACGCCTCGGAATCTGCCGGGAGGAGCCGGACAAAGTAGACGGGGAGAGGGAAGTCTGAGCTTCCCTGCTTAGGCTGCTGACCACTCGGTCTTCAGCATAATTTCCGGAGAATAAGCCGCTGCTTTTTTCACACGCTTTGAACCCTGCGGCTTAAAAAAACGATGCAGCTAATTTATGGCTAAAAGAACTACAGTTCCCATGATGCTTGAGCGTGCCAACACAGAAAGTTTGGTTTGGTTTGGTTTAGTTTATTTGAACATGAAGGTTACAATGGAGTAGTGCAATAGAACCTAATATCACAAGTCTTATGGAGCGATTGTGTAGTTGATCAGGAAATGTGCAAATTCAGCAATTTCTACTTACAAAAATGTTAAAAAGGACAAATATTAATATTTATTTTGGATTGTCGTTATCCTTCTTCCTATTTTTCATCTCCTCTGACTGCAGGTCACTGATAGGACATATTTGGGCACCCTTTTAGCTAACCCAAAATAAAGATGGCAACAAAAAGGGTAAATTTTGCAACAATTGTGTGCTCAAAAGTTTTAAATACATGAAAACTATTGTTACTCCAAGGACACTAAAAAATTCTTAGTATAACGTCTAACCTCAGGAAGTTGGTCTTTTGCCAAGAATATTAGCATAAATAGTGCAGCAAATGTCCTCAAAAGACTTAAAGCCAACGTTATGGTCAGCAAACGTAGAGGTTGATCTTTATCCGACACGCTGACGTCCTTCTCAGACCTCTGCGTCAACTCGCTGAACGTTTCCTCCAAGCAGCTTCACACTTTGACCTGCGAGCATCTGCATGCGGGCTGAACCGCCGATCCGCTCGCTTTTTCGCTTCTTTCTTTCTTCCCTTTTTCTGCCGCTCTCAGGTAAAAGTTCCATCAGCAAGCGCAGAGGCTCCAAAGGAAGAATGCAAGATAAGCAGGCCGGCAAGCTAACCGGGAGCGTCAGCATTATTCCGGTGTAAAATCAAGTCCACGCCCTTTTTTTTCACACAAATTAGCAGCCTTGAACGCAACCACTTTCGCAACCTAAGAGCGATGATCCTGATGAGCTGGACATGTGGAGCCTCTGCATCAAGGACACACACACACACACACACACACACACACACACACACACACACACACAGTGAAGCTACGAGCACACAAACATGGATATATCTCAAATATGCATCATATTTTTCATTGTGATTTATGCATTTAAAAGCATGTCGTTAATCAGAATGTTCAACCAAGGCGATTGTTGTTGTTTTTTCAGGCCTCTGGTTGGATAAATAATTAAATTCACGCTGGAAATTTAGAATATTTTGATAAAACGGCATAAGCTTACATCTCTTAAGAAGTGATATTTAAAAAAAATAATAATTAGTGGACGTTTCAAACTCCAAAACAACTCAACTATGCATCCACGTAGAGAGGAACCTTGGTTGCCGTCATGAATTCGCCCCAGAAGGTCAGACTCTGACTTAAACGGACGCTACCCAAATACATTTTTCCCAGATGGAATAATGTATATTTCTTCCAGAAATCCAAAAATGTTAACAAAAAACATGTTTTTATATTTTTACTGTACAATGATGGCTTTACATGCAGTAAACCATTCCAAATGCATATAAATGCATACATGATGAATGAAAGGGACAAATGAACAATTAAGGTTCCTTTTACCTTCACCGAAGACGTGATTCTTGATGTGAGTGTTCCCAAAGACACCATGTGGTAGCGAGACACCACACGGACACCACCTTCCTTTTTTGTCATGAGTTATTTCTTGAATTCAGTGGTGTTTCTCACCTCAATAACCCACACTGGAGCCAAAGAAGGTTTCAAGCGCCAGCATTTTGATGAAGAAGGTAAAAAACATGATTGTATTGAGTTGAATTTGAGAAATAACTCATGACAAAACAGGAAGATGATGTCCATTTTGTGTCTTTGGGAACACTCACAACCGGAATCACGTCTTCAGAGAAGGTAAAAGTCATCGTAAATGTTCATTTATGCCTTTCGTTCCTCATTTCTATGCATTTAAAATTGTTTTATCCACGTAAAATTATAAAAACGTGTTTTGCGTCAACATTTTTGAGTCGACCGCTGGTGACATCATAGACAGGCCACGTAGCTGACATCAGGCTGCTAGCAAGCTAGCATCTTTGTTAGAAACTAAGGACGTTTTTGCTACAAAAAAATACATGAAGAACACTGTTGGACTCATGCAGCGTATTAAAGACATGACAAGAGGCGCTCCGTATCGGACGCTAATGTAAGCAAACCGAGGCAAAATTTGGATGAACCTTTTCAACTGAAAAACACGTAACTGAGGCGGACGCTAACCGAGATTCCACCGTAGAGCGGTACTTCCTATTTTGTTATCAATTTGTTCCAAACATGAAAATGTACAGAAACCGAGGCAAATTTTCCCGTAGGAAATAACGTAAATCCTATTTAATCAGTTCTAGACACCAACAATTATGAACCAAAAACACATTTTGCAAGGCGAAATGAGTGTACGAGGTTTGACTGTTTTGCTTCCTGAAATCTGTATGTGCTGTATACTTCAATGTCGGTCTGTGTGTGGGATTTCCCAATTTCTTTTCTGGAAATGACTTTTCTCAGGCGTCTGATGGGCTTCAACGGTCTTATGTGTGGCGGATTGTAGCGCCGCCTGCTGCTTCGGCACGCATTGCAGTTTTAACCGTCGGTGGTATGGATTTCCGGGGGAAACGTGTTTGTTTAAAAACAAATAGAAGTGTATGTGTAGACTTTACTCGCCGGGCTTACATTATTCTGAGTTTATGGTGTTTGAAATAAGATTTGCACCCTGCTGTGAAAACCCATCCTTGAGACACACAAACGCAACACCCCTCCGTAGCGTCAGACACACTCACACTGTCACGCTGCAAACCACAATCGGGCCTTTTCACAAGTGCGGATATTAAACCACATATCAGTCTCGCTTCCATCTTTCATCTCAAACATATATTTACAGCCGCCTCACCTCCTATCTCCCCTTCATCCTGCTGCCGCGCGTACACCTGGTGAAATATTCATGTGTTCACTGGAGGGTTGTTGTTGTTGTTGTTTTGGAACGCTGCTCCCTCATCATGAGCTTTGTTTGTGGTCCGAGGAGGCGGCAAAGCAGACGTTCGCCGGCACGGGAGGAGCTCCACGCCAGCGATGCGCGTCCACTGGTCGCTGTGGGCACACCTGAGGCCTCTCTGTGCCCTCCACATCCACTCACTGTGGCTCTTCAGGCTAAGCTCCAACTTCACAGCTTCAGTAAGCTCTCAAACTGCAGGTGCTGCGCATTCTTTTGTGCCCGCATTCGGAAATCTATATATATTATTTTTTTCCCCGCCTGACATGTTGTGCATCGGGTTGAAGCTTTACCTCGTGAAGGCCTAAATAAGGAATGAGCTGAGTAACTGCAAGCTGCACCCTCATGTTCTGATCCAACGCACCCGTGTCAGTTTGCTTGCTCCGCGTAGCACAAAGATCCTCTTGGGGCTGAGGCGCTCGCACTTCGGCTTTTTTACCTGTTTTGAGCGTACAGGCACACTTGAACATTTCAAACTCTCAAACGCGTGTCAAGAAAATGTAATCGCTGTACAGTGGATACACCGCTTTCTGAGCCCCCAAATTTTCCAAATCATTTTTCTCTCCAAAAATAGGCCAGATTTTCCTGGAGAAAACATCTCATTCAGCATTAGCGGGTAATCATTTTAAAAATACGGTAATCTCTCGCCACGTCGCGCTTTGAATTTTGCGGCTTCACTCTATCACGGTTTTTCCAAATACTGTATACATGAATTCATAAATCACGCTGTCTCGTGGTTGAATACGACCTAATATTCGTCCAAAAATACGCATATTTAAGCACATTTTATGACATTTTTCAAGTATTGTCAAGCACTAAAATGGCTAACTGAACTAAACAAATATAAGGCATTCAGAAGACGCTTTCAAAGTCGTTGCGATCATATGTAGCGTTCTATACTGGTCACTAGGTGTCAGTAGTGTTACTGTAATGTTGGGTGAGACACACAAGCACCAGACCTTCCGGGCGCCGAAACAACAGGCTTTTATTGAAAAGGTTTGATTGATCTCACAACAGGCACAACAACCCTTAACAGGGGCTAATGTTACGGCCGTAACCCACGCCAAGCTAAACACCCGAAAATACCCGCCCACCCGCCCAACTCAGCTGCCCTTGTGCCAGAACACATTTAAAGCAACACACACAAACACGAATCTTATTTATGTCTTAAATTGCTTATTTTCTCTCATTATGTCTACTATATTGGGTAATAGGAGTGTAAAGGTGAATAAAGGCGTGTTATTTCATGTGTAGAGGGCTCTCATGAAGTTAAAAAATGTATTTAGAAGGTCGTAAACAGGTTTTCTATGCTCTAACTACAAAAACATTCCATTTCTAACTAAGGATTCCTACTTCAGGATTGCCACTGTTAAAAAGCAAACACTGTTTGTGTCTTTATGTTTCACTTATGTTTTTTCGTCAAGCGAGGAGATTTTGGAATTTTTGTGGTGGTACTTGAACGCACCGTAGATGTGCGCTATGAGACGCTAGCAACAAGACAACAGTCAATCTGGCCGCAAAACCGCAAGTCAATATGTCATCACAGTCGTTACTGGAATTCCAACAGGCAAGTAGACGTGGCTCGGAGGAATGTCTTCTCCATCCTGCTAGTGTTAGCTAGCCTGGCTCTCTGAGGCTTAATAGGGCTTAAACTTGGATTTTGCCAAGAGGGAACAATGGCAATTGAAGAGAGAAGCTGAGACTCATGGAGCTGAATCTAATCCGATAATTACAACGGTTACTTTTATCATAAATGTTGATCCAATAATCCGAAAAGCGTCAAGTTAGCAGGAGGGCTCGGAGGGGGGAGGAGCGAGGCGTGTGTCGAAAATGTACATTTTTAGAACCCTGTCAGTTACATGCGGAATGTAACCTCTGCTTTCAAGTTCTTTAATGTCGCAGCAGTTGTAAAAAAGCACATTGTTCTTTAAAAAGACATTTTTTTGTGGACATGTGATAAAAACATTGCACTAATCTGATTGAACCTGCCGACTAGAAGAGGATATTACATTCAGAAAGTACGCAAAAGGGGCAGCATCCACGTGCATGTCAAGCTGTGGAATATATGCATTGGTTTCCCTCATCAGAGTCCAAACAAACAGCAATGATTGAACGCAACGTGAGGTGTTTACGTAGCTAATGAAGCCGCATTGAGGAGGACGCTTCAGTTGACCACACACTTGTAATGACTCAAACATCTCCTGCCGCTAAGTGGAACACGTGCCAATTGAGTCGTTATTATGCTGCTGGCGGTGGTCACATGAACGGAAACAACTTGCCACTTATTGGTTATTTAATCACAGTAGCAGCAAAAAAAGAGCAACAAAAAACAAGCATGATGTCACCAGAGAATAATACATATGCCGGAAAAAAATGTGGGGGCGGGGGGCAAGGCTTGGTGATCGAACAGCAGGCAGAGAATGTGGAGCACAAGCGGAATTAGGTTCGATTATTGGGGAACGGACACCCGTTGTTCAGGCTGCTCGGGACAATTTGGCCGGCGCCGGCGGTCCGGCGAGCGTGCAGAGTCCATTAAAAGCCCAGGAGCCTGTTAGCATCCACGGCGGACGGAGGGATGGAATTGCATTGTAAAAACACCACGGTGCTCCTGAGTGATTGCGGGCAAAGCCGTAAAAAGTCATGGCAGGCTCCCCCTATTTCAGCTTGAGACTCATATTTTACGGGAGAGCACTCCAAATTGTGCGAAAGGGTTGCAATTCAGTCATAGGATGCTACGTCTTGACTAAAAATGACGGCATCATTTGTGCAACTAAAAACCCAGTCTCACTAGCAGAGTTTGAAAACATTTTGTGGAATTTTCCTGTCAGGCGGTGCGACAAATGATAATCTAAATAAGTCAAAGGATCTAAACTCCTTCTAATGAGGGAAAATACAGCAGCGTATGTTCCAATTAGCGTGTTTTTCAGTTCACGCAGGCCTGTCCAAACTTTTCCTTCGAGGCCCGCATACTGAAAAATCAAAGAATGGAGGGGCTACTTTGATATTTTACATTTTGTAAACCAAACGCGTACGACAGTCGGTTAATTGGAAGAAAGTTGAAACAGTTTGAAAATTAACAGCAAAAATAATACAATAAAGAATAAAGGCAAAATATTATGAGAAGAAAGTCATAGTCTAAGGGGAAGAAAAGTCACAATTTAAATAAGAGAATAAACTCATAATGAGGAAAAATAATGTAATTGTTGAAATATAAAAAAAAAGGTGTTTTTTTTTAAGTCGTAATATTATGAGAAACAAACAATACAAAATAATGTTGGAATTTTGGGAAAATTAGGGGAAAAAGTTATAATATTATGGGATTAAAGTCAAAGTATTATGGAAATAAAGTCATAACATTTCGAGAAGAAAATTTACAGAGATTATTTAAGAAGAAAGTTGAAATATTTGGAAAATTAAAAATAAAAAAAACAGCGAAAATGGCTAAAAAAGACCAAAGAGTGAAGGTGATACTAATAATTTAATAACTTTTTCACCTACATCGTGAAGCTAAGATGCAGTTTTTTCTCCAAATATATCTAACTTCTTAGCATATCGACATGGGTTGCTTCACAAAATATCAAAGTTGCATCCTTTCATTTTTCGCTATGTGGCCCTTCCTGGAAAAACCTCTGACACCCCTGGTTTAGGGCTGACTAAAAACACGTTTAAAGTGTCCAAATCCCAGCATCAAGGCTGTAACACACTTCCAATACACTATTGTGGCGCCTCCGACACATATTTAAAATTGGTGACATAAAGAGTAGAATACGGGACCTTTAAAGAGTTAACCAGATCACTTCAATGATGAGCCAAGGCTAGAAACATATGCTCACGCCAAATATGATACGCCCTCCAGGTGCCTTGACTGACTTTAACGAGCCTCACGAAGGTCCTGATGTCATCGCTAATCACCACGTGGGTTCGATCGGGTGCGGCGTTCAGGGCCCGTTCGTCAGCCTGTGTTAGTGCTGAGCGCACCGCTGGCGTCGGCGAAGGCTGTCATCTCAGCAAGATGCCCCGACGTCTCTTTTGTCAGGCGCTCCTTTGATGGGCTCATTCGCAGAGCAAAAAAAAAAAAAAAAGATGCTGAATGGATTCATGCAACGAGGCCTCGCATACGAACAAACAGCTTCTAGCTTCACCGCTATTTATGAATATAACAGCAGATGCTATTTATCAAGTCATGAATGGTGTCCTTGTTGCACAAATACTAATAGAAGGATGAATATTTTCTGAGGTAAAGAGTACGGTGACGACGGTGGTGATTGATTTCCATGGAGAGAGCTGCGAGAGGAAGGCTAATCTGACTTATGATTACCACCGCAATCGCATCTTCGCTCCCGACTCATCCACCGCATTCCGATTATGCCGCGCATCTGTCAATAACAGGCCCAGCACGGCACACACGAGAGCGCTCCCTCCTCCAGACCTTCCAACGGGGGCATCCATCGCCGCAATTTTCTAGATCACGACTCCCTACTTGCGGCGCTCATCTTCCGGGCTCGCCACGCCTGCCAGAGGTGGCGTCAATCGCTGGCAGTAATCATCATCCCATCGTGTTGGGGGGGGAAATAAGCTGTTTGGGGTGTTTTTCCGGGCTGCTGGAGGGAATTGTCAGGGTGGAAAATAGCCTCTTGGCTGGCTCATAACAGCAAGGACCAGTGAGATGACAGCATTATTTAGTTTAACAGGAGGATGATACAGACAAGCTACCCTCAGCTCAGATGCAAAGTGACTTGATGTCAAGAACAGTCAGCCTGCAGGGAACGCATCCGAGAAGCACATCATGTCTGTAATGGGATGTCTGGAGCTTTGGGCCCTGGTGGCACGTCCAACTGCTAAGGTCCTTCCTATCCGGGTTTACTGGATGTCTTATGGATCCGCCGCATTAAAGACACTCAAAGGTCTTGTTCACTGCCAGCTCTAACTCTTTGTTTGATGAAGTCTGAACAGCAAAACAGTCTAGTCGGACATCGCGGTTCCAATATCGCTCCGTCACTCTTCAGGTTTTAAAAAAATGTATTCATAAATCAAATAAATTAGCGTTCTTTCATGGTTGACTATGGCTAATTTTGAATTTAAGTGGTACATTTTGGCTGCTTATTTTGTCTGTCTTCCTCACTCAGTTTCAACCCATTCTTACATTCATCCATCCATCTTCTTCCTTTTGCCCGGGTCGGCCTAAGCAGGGAAGCCCAGACTTGTCTCTCCCCGACGACTTCGTCCAGCTCCTCCTGGCCGATCCTGAAAGCCGAGAGACACAATCTCTCCAACGTGTCCTGGGTCTTCCCCCGGGGCCTCCTAGTTGGTCGTGCCCGGGACACCACCCCAGGGAGCAGTCCGGGGGGCAACCTGACCAGATGCCCGGGCCACCTCATCTGGCTCCTCTCAATGCGGAGGGGCTGCGGTTCCACTCCGAGTTTCCCGGATGACAGAGCTTCTCACCTTATCTCTAAGGGAGAGCCCAGCCACCCTTTGGAGAAAACTCATTCTGGCCGCTTGTACTCGTAATCTTGTTGTTTCGGTCACTACCCAAAGCTCGTGACCATAGGTGAGCGTAGGAACGTAAATCTACCGGCAAACTGACAGTTTTGTCTTTCGGCTCAGCTCCCGCTTCACCACAACGGACTGATGCAGAGTCCGCATCACTGCAGACGCCGCACCAATTCGCCTGTTCGCATTCCATCCTTCCCTCGCTTGTGAACAAGACCCCAAGGAGCTAAACTCCACCACTAGTTAACTAGTTAGCTCAGTATATTGCTATGCTTAAAGCGGCGGCCATCTTGTGTCACTTCAGAGAGCCCGTAGCCTGTGCATAAGCGTTGCGCAATGTGATGTAAACAAAGCTAGCAGTGTCGGAGTGTACGTCTGAGTAAGGCAGATGCATGCCAGACTGGCATGAACACATCAATCAAGTCACAAACATCAAAGTGAGGATGGATGTTGATCTTTTTTTTAATACGCTACAGCAACAAGGAACTTCCCCAATGCTAACAGTCAGTTGTTATGTCTTGTTATTGCTTATCAATTGGTCTACTATATTAGGTAATATGAGACTGAAGCTGACTACAGGGGTGTTACTGAAAGTTTACAGGGCTCTAATCATGTTAAAAGAACATATTTAGAAGGCCATAAACAGGTAAAATATTCAGTTTATTAATATGGAGTCCTACGTCGGAAATTCTCGGAATCTCGGTCGCGTCTGGAACCAATTAACCGCGATAAATGAGGGACGACTTTAAATCAAATTTCCAAAATGGATCCAAAGCAAATATGGAGGTGGTTTGAAATGCGATGTTTGTACCGATAGTTTGTGCAACAAGAGTGATATAAGTCGTCGATCACCCCCGAATACGATAGGACCTCGGACAAAAACCGGAACATACAAAAAACGAATCAAGCTTTCCAATAAGAAAGAACTATCCATTCTTCAGACTGAGTCACCTACACGTGGATGCTTTTCGGGCACTCAACTAGTTTGTCTGCTCACTATTTGTCCGTACGATAACCGAAACAGTGTACGAAACCTAGGGGTGTCGCGAGATCTCGTGAGATTGAAACGTGACAAGTTTTGCTATAAGAAATGAATCACACCATTAAATGAAGTCAAGAATTGTTTCCCGCCTCCATATGTTGAGGTATGTAAAGAGGATTCACTTAGTGCACTGGTTCAGCACCTACTTGTAGAACAACCATAGAACAACAGCTTTCCATAAAACAACAAAGTTGACCTTGTCAGTCATACAGATGCTTTGTCTCTGTGGGGAGAGGCGGGGCCGCTAGCACACACACATACACACACACACACACACACAGAGTAGAGCAAGTAAACCTCGTGAGGAGCAATGGAAGGTCCTGTAGCAAAAAATTAGGAGGGAAAAAGACGATTCCAAAGCAAAGTACCACAGTCCCCGTGTGGGAATATTCCAGTTTCAAACCAAACATGATCAGGCCAGTATGCCGAATTTGATCAAAAGCGGTGGCAACAAAAAAACAACAAAACGAACTTGACCACCTCGAACATATCCACCTGACCCGGGGGGGGAAAAAAAACGACCCATCAAGATGCAGAGCCTTCGTCCCACCGCAAAACCGCAAAACAACTGTCGCTCTTTAATACAGTTGAAAAGCCAGCATTTCCAGAAAAGCTGCAAACGTTTCACAGACAGTACGAATTGCCTGTGAGAAAATACATGTCACAAACGGCAATTCCACAAGTTTACAGAGTGAAAGATGACATATCAAAGGAAATATCACAATATGATGATATCCCATTACATACTATTAGTATATGTTATCATAACATTGGTGGTTTGTTTGGTCTCAAAACGTTTTTACAATATTGTTTCGCGTCAATTTGTGGGAAAATAAACATTTCAATGCATCTACATTGTTTTGTGCCTCGGTTAAATAAAAACGTTTGTTTGTCCAGTTATATTGTTTCATTGTACTTTTCTCAAAATTATTTTAAAATCTCATCTCGCCTTGTTCTCGTGTATCGTGTATCGTCTCTAGCGAAAACCCAAACACATTTGTGCCAATAGTTTTCCAACAAAAACCAAGGTATTTTGCTTACCTTTTCGTATGATTTTTTAAAATAAACTGCACTTGCAAGTCCCTGTGAAACCGTGTGCGAATGCTGTATGCTGCACCAAGCTGAAATGCCAAAATAAAATAAAAAGACCAGAACACTTCCTGGCTGACTCTGTCAAACCTAACAACAAGGATGCTCACTTTTAATTAGGGGTGTAGCGGCACATGCATTCATATTCTAATTTTCTGTTACGGTGCTTTCAGTTTGGCACAGCTACATACTGTACCTATTTCCCAAGATGGTACACATTTCAAGTGAGGGACAGGAAGTGTCCATTCGGCATTGCAATGCCTGGATAGTGTGTCTAAAAGCCGACAAAGAGGTGAGACGAAAAAAAAAGAGTGTAGCCCAGACTTTGGCTAGCGATCGTGCCAAGGAGAATCCAGAGCCGGGAGACCTCCTTCTGTCATGAGACTTCTGTTTTTGAACACTTTGCCTTCCGGTGAAATACGTAAAATGGACAAAGACGAGTGGATAAGACGAAAACAGTGTGCTGGGATTGTTCAGTAGAGATGGAGGACGGTATCACAAGCTGGACCTATTAATACGGTCCTTCAGGCAAGAAGGAACTGTCATTGATTACAAATAAAGCAATCGATCACACTGTTCTAAGTGTTACTGTTGTACTTGTACATTCCTGAAAGGAAACTCTGCCAACAAAGGGTGTCAAAAATGGACCCGGGTGGAGAATTGCCTGTCAACGGATTGCGGTTTATGTTTGACAACACCATATAACAACCCAGAAAAAGGCATTTCATATTTTAGCTGTATAGAAGAAACACAAAAAAATATAAACATACATTAAAAAACAATAGATTCCTAGAGGGGAAACTGTCTCTGTTATCAAACTACAGTAATATTTTTGTTGGAACATGCGGCAATGCAAATGTTAAAGAAGACAACCTGGATTCGCTAAGGTCACACGTTTCTCGGATTGTTAATTCGCAAGTTTATGCAAAAACTAATCAACCGATTTTCACGCAACTGAGCGGCTAGCTTTGGCATTTGCATTACCGTCACCTACAGGACTGGAATGGATTGGTATCGACCGAACTGCTTACATTTTTATCCGTGTACACCTTTCATTGATAGTTTTGGGAGGTTATTCATGTACTAGTTTCTGGTCCTGTTTCTCCTTTGCACAGTGTTGCTCTCTGCTAAGCTACGAGCTACTGGCCCACGTCCCATTCATTATAATAACAACATATTGAAGACCACAGTACAGTTGAACGACCAGAGGAGTAGGCGGCGTAATGTGGCATGCTCTTGGTTTACGAGTCTGACGGCCCGAGGGTGGTCCGACACCGGTGATATAAGACAGGCGAGCGATGGGAGTCATTTAGGGCCGGCGTGTTTTGCGCCGAGTCAAGGATGAGTGCGGCGCAGGGCTACGACCCAGGATGGATGAGCTCGCCGTGACTAAACGACCCGCCTTGATTCAGCCTCTCTCTCAACCGACACGCACTCGCTCCAAACGGCCTTTCATCCATCTCCATGAGCGCCGGATGACGGTGAAATGGAGAGGATGGAGAGTGGACGAGGGAGAGCGAGCGACTCCGAGTACAAAGCCAGCATAAAAGGGGGCTAATTAGGAAAGTGGCGGGAAAAATTGGGAGCAAGAGTGACAGAGAGAGAATAAAAAAGTCTATTAGACTCTTAATCTGAATCTGGGCCATGAGATGTTTGACAAACGGCACGCTGTTAACGGCGGAATTGTCTCGCTAATGTGACGGCGAGTTCAGTCGGATGAAGGGGCCGTTTGGGGTGACGAGTCAAAATACGGGGAAAAAAACATCCAGACGGCTCATCTTGACCGTTTTGGTACCCCTGCTAATTAGGGTTAGGACCGGGATTAGGACAGAGATGTTTGAAACAGGATTAGCCCACATAGTTTTAGCTAACTTCCTTCATCTGGACGACTGACAACAAGTGGAACTTCCCAGTACTACTCGAGTACCGCTACTCATATTTCTGTAATTGACCGTTTCACAAGGTCCTGTGTTCCAATTCTCAGTACAGTCTGTGTAGAGCAGTATAGAGTTACATAGAGTTACTGTCCTCTGGAAACAACTGGCCTCACACACGACATAGGCTGGAATTCCTGTTTTCCCTAAATGAAACGGCAGCACTCGTGCTGTCCCAGACTGTGACGTTACTACCAGCGCCCTTGACTGCCAGCTTGTGTTGCCAGCTATTTAGACAATAATGGCTGTGTCGACTCATTTCCAGTGTACAGTAAATCTATACTGCAAAACAAGCTGTACACAGACTACTCTAAAGTACATTCCTGATCAATATTTTAAATATTTTATATTTTTAAAAATTGTTGTCACTGTTGGATCTTAAAGGGACAGTTGGGATTGTTTGTATGACATCCCCATCAGCTGTGTAGCGCATCAACAGTGACTTCCCCCCCCCCACGTCGTCCCGTGAGCCGAGTTCTGGTCAGTTGTCGTTGTGGAGGAAAGTAGCTCCGGCTAGTTGGTGGGCTTGCTTAAGTTAAGCGTTGTATGTGTTCAAACGAGTCGTGTAAGGTAATGTCTCAATGTTTTGTGTCGTCACTGCTGCCGAAACACGACATTTCGCTTGTGTTTTGACTAATAAAAGACCACAGTCACCACCAAACAGCGGTCATTACTTCATTCATTTCTGGAAAAGTGCGATATAGCGAGGGAGCGATAATCAAACTGCAATACTGCGAGGGACGACTGTACTCTTATTTTATTCTGTTTATTTTAAGACTTGACTGCGACCAGCAGGAGCGCTTTTGATTCAGTCTCAACAAGTTTGAGCTACATTCATTGCAGACCTCTGCTAAGCTAGCTTCATTCCGCCAAATGCGATTAATTCATGAATTAATCTTTAATCTTCCCATAGCCATCAAGGATATGTTGTTGAATGTCCATCCCATGTTTGAAGTTTCCCAGACAGGATGAAAATATTGAATCTACCATCTTGGATTTATTATCTGTCATGTTTGTTTCATCCATCTAGCTGTCTAAAAACATCGCCCGTGGAAAATGTTGCATCTTCCCGTATTCAATTAAGACTGAAATAGAATTTCATTTCATTTTTTTTCTAGGATAGGAAAATTGCAGGTCTTGGGTCACGATGCTACGTGATCAAATAAGTCTGCAAAAGTAGCTGCTGTAGAAACTAAAAGTTGAATTCCGTTGCTGGAGACACGAGCCATGTTTTACATTAGCCATCTGTATCCTTATCTTGACGAAACAGTTGTGTGTGTGCGTGTGTGTGTGTGTGTGTGTGTGTGTGTGTGTGTGTGTGTGTGTAGCCCATAAAACACATGCAGGCAAATGAAATCCAGCATGTAAATGTCCTTGAGGTCTGCTGTGTGTGTGTTTTTTTAACCAAACCAATCTGTTCCTGTGCAATTTCTCATTTGTTCTCCACATCAGGTCGCGTTCTTGTCGGAGAAACAAGAAAATGACCCAGACAAGGTGATTTAAAGCGCAATGATAGTAAAAACCAACCCCAGAAAGATTCAAGTGCAGACATCCCGACCACAATGAACCTTCTGGATGCAATGGAAATTTAAATGGGGAAACTCTCACTTTGTCATTGGAATGACATTGAACCCCAAGACGAGCAGATGTAAATATTCCAACTGCAGGCATGAAAAACATAATTGATGGCGAGCCCGCCAGGACGGCTTCGGATTAGAGCATCTGCAAAACAAGGTGGTTAAAAAAAAAGAAAAAAAAGATCAGAAGACGACAAAACACAAGGGAGGTGGGATAAATTACAGGCCAACAAACAGTCAGGCCATTCTGACAGATGCTCGCTTGTGTACAGCTTTCCTAACACGCTGCTACACACCACACCTGCTTCAGCAGCTGTGGCCAATGATCACGCTTGATGCTGATGGAGGGCACAGTGGAGACGGCTGGGAAGGAAAAGGAAAGGAAGGAAATTCATAGAAAACACAGCAACAGGTCAAAGTAACGCCCGCATTCATGAGTCTTTCTACAGAAATAAACATCTCCATAGAGGAAAAGGCTTCTTGAGACGTCATCTGTACTTCTGTGTAGAAGGTGTCGGACGTTTCGCTCCTCATCCGAAGAGCTTCGTCAGCAAACTAATAAGTGCTGGTAGCTTAGGCCTTAAATACAGTAAGAGTGGGCGGAATTGGTGTGCCAACACCCTCCTCCTATTGGTTCGTTACACTAAGCCTGCATTCCTCATCTTTACAGTGGTATAATCCTATCCTGTTATTCACACCTACGATAAAAGGGAAGTGTCGCTCCCTGAATTGGGTATGAACGACTCTGATACTGGCTTGTTAGCATCTATTGTTCTGGCTCGGCCCTGCCTTCACCTCATTTGCAAGACTAAGAGCTGTGGGTTTTGGTCTCAGTAACCTGCTGAACACAGGGTCCAAATTAAACCTCAAACCACCATTCCGATTCAATGATGGGTTCTGTTGTTTGACAAAAATAGCTTCCTTTACTCCTCTTTCAAACCATCTGTTTTCTTTGGCCAAAATCTTTACCTCGCTGTCCCGAAAAGAGTGATTGGTAGCTTTCAGGTGTAGATGTACTGCTGATTGAGGACCACTAGCATTGTCCCTGCGATGTTGATAAAGCCTTTTTTGGAGCATTTGCTTAGTTTCCCCAATGTAGTGCTCTTTGCATTCCTCATCTTTACAGTGGATGGAATAGACCACATTGCTCTGTTTCTGGTTTGGAGCCTTGTCTTTAGGATGCACTAATTTTTGTCTCAGGGTATTTACTGGTTTGAAATAGGTAGGAATTTTGTGTTGCCATAAGATCCTCTGGAGTTTTTCGGAGACCCCCGCTACATAAGGGACTACCACTCCTCTCCTTTTAGCTTCTGTGGGCTTTTGGGTTTCTTTCCCTACTCTCTTCTTTTGACATTTGTTAAAAGCCCACCGTGGGTACCCACAGGTTGAGAGCGCTCTCTGGACATGTTGTGTCTCCTTTTTCTTTCCCTCAGCACTAGTTGGTATTTGTTCCGCTCTATGTTGGAGGGTCCTAATAACCCCTAGTTTATGTTGTAGTGGATGGTGGTACGACTGAGAGCCTACACAGAAACATCTCCATAAATTCAACAGTTCCAGGGTCACACCGCTCACCGTAATTAAAGCCGCGTAGCCTCGCGAGGAGCAATGCAAGGTAACGTAGTAGAAATGAAATTAGTACATTGCAATACATTCTCATATATTTTTCATACGTTTTAATGGGACTTTTCTTCAAAGTCATGTTAAAATCTCGTCTGGACTCGTTGACCCAATCTCGTGTCTCGTAACACCCCTGGTCATCAAGCCGCCACTGCTGTCTGTCGCACAACAAAAAAAAAAAGAAGCAACACGCACTTGCAGAATGAATCGGTCTGATGCTAATTGAGCTGAAGTCTTGTGAAATTCTTCCAGATAATGAATTCCGAGAGTCCACTGTATGAATGGAACCACAATTCCGTGAAAATGCACACTGCGCTGCCTCAAAAGCAAATTTGACATTTATTATCATTTTTAATCCATTTTTGAATTCATGAACATATCTATTTATCATTTTATAACCAATACTAGAATATAGGATTCATATGCGCTTATTAAATGATATTTATGTATATTATTAGTTTCATTTTTATTATTATGGTAAAGGGTCCCTGACGTGATTCATCAACTTGAATGTGTTAAATATTGTTTGGAATTATGTTCTACATTGTTGGATTTGTTAAAAGCCAACAATACATTTTAAAAACCACATTTGTAGCAGAGCCCGACCGATATATCGGCAAGATTCGGACATATCACAGATGAATCAATATCGGTGAAAATGTAGCCGATATCGGACTTTTTTTTCGCTGCGCCGCGATTCAGTCGCTGCCTCCCTGTGTGTCTCTCTGTGCTGCCCCCTCCCTGTACCTGGCCCCTCCCACTCACACACACGCGCTCTCTCACTCTTTAACTAAACATTAAACTTTTGATTATTTTATTTATTTATTTCTTTTAAACAGCCAATCAAAAAGTAATTGCGCAACACCTGGTCCCTCTCTATTTTGTACCTGTCCCTGTCAGGCTGAGTACTTTTACTTTATTTTGGTTTTATTATGCCATGGATATAAACTTGTTTTTATGCTGGTATGACATGGTATGCCAAGGGAAAATCTGCTTCTGGCTCCAAAATAGATGAAAGACGAGACAAGGTCTTTGAGAATAATGAAAGGTACAATTTAATAAAACTTGCGTGCAAGGACGCAAATCAATACAACCTGAACACAGGGCTTTGAGAGAAATGTCTGACTCTTCATGCTGAAATGTTAGTTAATATTGTAAACAACATGCGAGGGGAGGGGTGATCGCCTCCTCTTGCGAGGGCGGGACAGCGAAGATCACATGCCGAGACACCCAAGGCTTTCATCAGGACATAAGCATGTGGAGGACTTACGAACCTGAACAGACGGCTTCAAGAGAAAATGTTTGACTTTTCATGCTGAAATGTAATATAGGAAGTCACATGCACTTCTGATCACAATTTTAAGACCAGTTGAAAAATTGGTAGAATTTACATTTTGCACTGTTGAGGTTCTAAGTCGTGCTTCAAAATGCAAAAAGACGAAATGGGAGTGACACAGAGTCATGCCAGAGTTACTGGCACGACAAGGAGATCCCGCCTGAGATGTTTTCCACACGGCACAGTGGAGGGGGCGCCATCATGATCCTTCAACGAAACAATGGAGCTTCGGGTTGTGCAGGGGCGTCCAACGGCAGCTGGCTATGTGGAGATGTTGCAGGGGGCATCCCTCATGGTCGAAGGCCCTCATTTGTGTGGTAATGACTGACTTTTTCAACACTTCACACTTCGCACTTCACAATGCCCGGCTGAAAAAGGACTGCTTCCAGAGGAATAAGCTCACTCTTTTGGACCATCCTCCGTGTTCCCCTGATGTAATTCCAGTGGAGAACATTTGGGATGGATGGCAAGGGAAGTTTACAAAAACGGCCATCAGTTCCAGACAGTGGATGCCCTCCGTGAAGCCATCTTCACCACCTGGAGGAACATCCCCACTAGCCTCCTGGAAGCACTGGCATCAAGCATACCCAAACCCCTTTTTCAGCTGATGAACAAAAATGGCAGAGGTACTCATTGCTCACTCCTTTTTTAATTTCTATTTTACAGGTGTTTCAGTTGTTTTTTTTTTAGCTAGGACCTTTTGATCAGCTGATGAACAGCCTATTTCACTTGAATGCTTGTTTGCAATAAACTGCTTGCTCAAAAATGTTTTTGTCTCACTCCCATTTCTTCTTTTTGTATTTTGAAGCTCGACTTAGAACCTCAATATGATCCAAGAGTGCAAAATGTAAATCCTTGCAATGTTTCAACCGGTCTTAACATTTTGATCAGGTGTGTATGTGAGGGGAGGGGTGGTGAAGGGCCTTTGAATCAGGTGATGAGCATGTGGAGGACTTGTTTTGGAGACAAGAGGCTTTTTGCAGATAATGCACAAAACACTGAATAAGTACCACAGCAAAGCATATGCTCCTGACAGACACCTACAGTTCAAATAATTCCTAAAATATCGCTTGTACGGTTCATAATGGGACACACTAACACACTCACACACTTTATTTTCCAACGTGATTTTGAACTCTGAGTACTTGTACACAAGCAAGCGGAAAACACAAAGCAAACACGCCTCTCGTGGACCTGCCATCAGCCGAGTTGCTGATTAAAGTGTGAATTAATCCAGCTAATGTCGCTGCGATGATTAACTTTCAGTGCGTTCAGTTACTTCCACCAGAGGCTGTCCGTGCACAAATAAAAAGGTAGTCGGGCTGGTGGATAAAATATACACTTTATTTATCTTGGGGTGGTTTGCACAGCAGAAGCAAAACATGGTGGTCTGACATTTAAAACATTCACACCATCGCCGCGCCTCGTCAGCTGCCCGCTCCCTAATTTTCCCCGGCCTCGCTCAAGGAGCGGGGTTTTAATATGGCGGGATTCAAACGGGTGACCTTCACGTCACGCTGTGCTTTTCATCACAACAAAAACATGAAGAACAGCCCGTGTTAACGGGAGTTTGGAGTGAATCGCTCCCAGGAGGGAAATGTTGGATAATAGTTGTGTAATAGTCAGGTGGCTTGATGCTTCACCTCGACGTAGTTTGGAATTCTTCCTTTTTATGATGCTAAAAATCATATACAGTCAGGGAAATAAGTATTTGATCACCTGCTGATTTTGGAAGTTTACCCCCCTTGCAAAGATATGAAGTGTCCAGAATTATTTATGGTAATTGTTCTGTTATTGTTGTAACAAAGATGGAGTAATGTAGTACTTGGGCGGTGTGGAGTGTTCATATCACAACCTGAAGGGTGCTGGTTCGATCCTCAGTCCTGTGGTGGCCATGTCCAAGTGTCCTTGGGCAAGACACGGAACCCCCAGTTGCGTCTTCAGCAGGTACAGCATATGTGCTAACGGTGTCAAAGTGCTTTGAGTGCCTTGAAGCTAGTAAAGCGCTACACAAGTGAAAGCCCGTTTTAGGGCCCTATGATTTGCACGTTAACGGAAATCGCAGATGGAATCATGGAATTGGTCAATGAAAACGGAATCTACTGTTAAATGTGGAATCTCGCAGAAAGTGACATGTGAATGAAAGGAAAGGAGAGTTGGCGTGGGGAAGCTTCTTCCCCGGCGGGCCGCTCAATCGTGATGGAACGTCATCACAAACACTACTAAACAGGTCGAAAAACCTCGAAAACACCTCTGTTACGGAGCGTGAATGGAAGCTGGCGGGGTTAGCGTAGTTTAGCAGAGCATGCTAGTGCAGCTGTGTGTGTGTGTGTGTGTGTGTGTGTGTGTGTGTGAGAGCGTGACCCGGGCTGGATGAGTATATTTTCACTGTGTTGTGTTGTACTGCTTTAATGTAAGGACCATTTTCCAATGCCCACTGACGACGTGTAGGTTCTGAGTGAAAAAAAGAGCGATCTTTGTCACATTGATCTAATTGTGTAAACGAAATGAGGGTGTCATATAAATATCTTACATTAACAATGCGATCGGAATTACATCTGTGACGACATCTTTCTTAATCACAGCAATATGACATCCTATTCGAAAGTTAGCCAAGCTACATCCTTTTCTGAATTACTGGACAAAATGGGCCAATTATGTTTTGCATCAATAAATGGAAGGATTTGTGCATTTGGTTCATGGACATTTTATTCACTAACCCAAATAGCACACACGTTATGCTGGTAAAATAAGTGGAAAAGGTAAAAAACAGAATTCTGGGAAAAAATAAGACAGATTTCATCGGGCCCTAGCATTTAGAGAGACCTTGGTGGAGTGGAACCCCTGCTGGCAGCAGTAATTGGTTTTATTTCCATAATATTGTGACTTTATTCTCATAAAAGATAACATCTTCTGCAAACTAATTTGTCAAAAAATGACAAATGTGTTTGTTGTTTTGTTTGTTTCTCATAATATTAGACATTTTAAAAAATAAAGTATTTTTTCTTTAATATTCCAACTCTATGCCATTAAAATGACCTTTGTCCTCATAGTACAAGTTTATTCTGGTAAAATGTGCACCTTTTTTCTCTCGTTAGAATACGACTTTCTCGCTGGATATTTTGACTTTATTCTCATAAAATGACAGCTTTTTTCATTTCTGCTGTTTTATTAAATTTTCCAACTATTTCAACTTTCTTCTTGTACATTTCCTTCTCGTATTTATGACTTTATTCCCATAATATTTGGACTTTATTCTCGTAAGATTGTCACTTTTTCTGGAAGCTAATTTTCCAGAAATGACAACTTTATTTTGCTTGGCTTCTCATAATATTACACTTAAAAAAAAACATATTTTTTCTTTAATATTCCAACTTTATGCTACTAAAATGACAACTTTTTTTCTCGTTAGAAGACGACTTCTTTCTCGTGCCATGACAACTTTTTCCACAACATAATTTTCCAAAAGTTACAACTTTATTCCTTGTTTTGTTTCTCACATTACACTTTTTAAAAATAACATTTTTTCTTTAATATTTCATCTCCATTCTACTGAAATGACATTATTTTTCCTCATAATATTGCAAGTTTATTCTAAATATTGTGTCTTTATTCTCATCAAATTGCACGACCACGTCATCCCTGAGGTCCTTTGGCAGCTCTTTGGTCTTGCGCAAGGTGGCGGGGAGGTTTGAATCAGCTGTTTCTGTTTCTGTTGCTTATGTACTTCTTTTTCTTAATCAAATACTTTATAATTCAACTATAACATTTATTTAATTCCATAAACATTCTGTCCTGTTCATATCTTTGTAAGGTGATAAACTTTCAACATCTAATATTTATTTTCCTTCCTGTACCTCATCCGCGCTGCATTTTAGGAATAACATTGCTTGCACTTTTCCAACAAAATTGCAAGCTTTGTTTGTGTAAGTCAAGTCATAAACCGCCAACATGACCGACCATGTTCACCAGGATAATCAGCTGCCGCGCCGCTCGTTTAAAGAATCCATTAAATAAACCTTTTTGTTTTCAAAGTGCCATACTTAGCGTACTCTCTGGGAATTAGCCAGATGGAAAAAAATTAAAGTATTAGTACCCAGAAACAAAGAGTGCACTTAGCCTAGCCCCCGACCCCCGTGTCTTCTTCTAAATGCGTCGTTAGTCATTTTGATGACTCATCTTGCTCACTGAGGGTCTAATCGAATTGTTTACAGCGCGGCCCCCTTTCAGCCACACCCTGTAAACTGCCTCAACATGGCACCTTTGTTTATGCAGGAACGGGATAAAGATGCTTTACATTTTAATTTGAGTCAACACCACCGAAATCGATTGATTGGAGATTAGGACGGATCTTGCAAGATCCGTCACAGATCCATCCAACACTCCCAAAGTGGTGTGTTTTGCTTTTTGTGATATTTTGTGTATTTGCTGGGAAAGTGTGATGACAAACATCCATTCATCCATTGTCTATGCGGGTACGGATCACGGGGGCACCAGTCTAAATAGGGAAGCCCAGAGTTTCCGGCCTCCGGCCACCTCTTCCAGTTCCACCCCGGCCAGCTGTGCGACATAATACCTCCAACGAGTCGCAGGCTGGGCATGCCTGGAACACCTCACCAGGTAGCTGTCCAGGGGGTATCCTGACTAGATGCCCGAGCCTCCTCAACTGGTCCCTCCGGGTCCTCCTACCCTCTAAGAGTGAGCCCAGCCACCCTACGGAGGAAAAACATTTCGGCTGCTTGTATCCGCAATCTCATCCTTTCGGTCAGACTTCCCTCCCAACCCAAAGGGTGCAATCCACCCTTTTCCGACTGAGAAGCATGGCCTCAGATTTGGAGGTGCTGAGTCTCATCCCGGAAGCTTCACACTCAGCTGCAAACCGCCCCAGTAAACGCTGAAGGTCACAGCTCGATGAGGCCATCAGGACCACATCATCGGCGAATAGCAGAGACGAGATCTTAAGGCCCACAAACTGGACACCCTCGAAGCCTTGGCTGGGCTTAGAAATTCTGTTTATAGAAATTCTGAATAGAATCGGTGACAAAGGGCAGCTTTGGCAGAGGCCAACATTTACTAGGAAGAGGCTCCACTAACTGCTCTGCTTGTATGGAAAGAATTAATAGTAATCACTACTGCAATAACACATCATCACTATTGTAAAACTAAGCAGTCTCACGACAGTAACTGATGAGTCAATCACAGTGTAAGCAATGCATTATTGACGTATTAGCTACATACAGCGGATGCTAATATACACTGCGTCCACAATGGTGAGGCAATTAGCATTATTGATGATTTGTGTTGTTAATTAACAATAACGGTACTCTCAGTCAATCCAAAATGTTCATACAGCTCAAACCGGAATATTTAAGGAAGTGAAAGCGAGGTTTTGGCTTCGGTTGAGAATATTTGCATGTGCACAACTATTAGCCTGCAGAGTCATTAAGCAACTCAAAGAAAACCAAAAATATCCCAATCTCACTAATTTATTGTCATTTTTTTCAGAAAACAGAAGTCGGAAAACAAAAACAAACAAACACAAACTTTACTAATAAAAACAAAAATAAATCAGTGACCCCTTAAATTAGCCCCCCCTCTTTTCAATAACACAGAGAGCCTTGCATCCATGGAGTCTGTCACTTTCTTCATCATGTGATCATCACCTTGTTGTGCAGCAGCAACCAAAGCCTCCCAGACACTCTTCACAGAGGAGCACCTTCTGTCTTCACTGTAAATCTTACGTTCAAGGGCCCCCCAGCACTCCATAGGGTTTAGGTCAGGTGAGCAAGGAGGTCTTGTCATTATTTTTAAGACCTTTTTAAGACCGTACCGTACTTCTGGACACTCCAGGGCCCGGTTGTTCAAAACTAACCCCTAACCACCAGCGGTGGTTAAATTGGCTAACCCACCGCTAGCTAACCGACCGTTAAATATGCATTGCTCAAAACATGGTCGTCACGTCGTTGCTTAACGGCACTGCCAAAGTTAACCGTGTGGTTGACGTCACTCGTCAAGCAATAGTTAACATACTTTCCAGCAAAAGGAACTACGTCGGATACCGGAACTACTTAACCAGCCTTCAAAGTAAAAGCCCAGATGCGCTTAACTTAAAAATGTTAAAAATGTTATTCTGCAACAAAGGAAGCTTAAACGTTTGACGAATTAAAACAAGCAAGCATTTTATGAACGACACGATTAAATAAAAATGTTTTTGGTTACAAATATTTAGCTGTTTTAGTTTGGAAAAATACTGAAAGTAAGAGTCTTAGGGTTGTTGCCAAGATGATAATCCGTATAATGCCTATAAAATAGCTCCACCTACAATTATTCCATCAAAATACATAAAGATACAACTTGCAAGGTTCAATAAAAAAAGTTTCCTTAAAAATCTCGGCAGTCAAAAGCATATTTTTCTGTCTTGCAAATATAAATAATTAGTCATGAGCTGAAAAGCTGTCGACGCCATCTTGAGAGTTAGCCACCTGTTAAAAAGTTAGCAGCGGTCCTTAGGTGTGTTTACTTTAACGTCAAGTTAACAGCCGGGTAAAGTTAACCGAGTTTTGGACAACAAGATAACGGTGCTGTTAAGTTAACGGTTGGTTAAGTCTACAGTGTACTTAACCAGCGGTTAGCTAAGTAACCAAGTGGTGAACAGCCGGGCCCAGGTAGATTACAGTTCTGGAATATGACAGCACTGGAGGATAATGGCTTCCTGGGAGCTTCACCTTTGATTTTTTCTCAAATATTTGGCAGTTAATTTGCATGTTTTTCTCTCGACACGTTTCTTGCGACCCTTTTGTGCACTTGCAACAAAACATTTCACGGTTCTGTGGTCACGTCCTAATATCTTGGCAATTTCGACAATTTCAAGTCTCTTTTCTGGCCCATTTTGCCAGAGGAAACAAAGCTGCCTAATAATGGCCCCCACCTAATAAAGGGTGCTGATCTCCTAAGACCACACCCTCCCTCACCTGGTATGCTTCCACCCAAGAGGCATTCAAGTTTATTCAGCTTGGGGCTGGAAAATATGCATGAAAATGAGAATATGCTCTAAATATTGACTTGCCTGATAAATGTCCACACCGTGTAAATAGCATGCAGCTGAAGGGGGGAACAGGGGGTCAGCGTGTTCGTTCATGTCCATAATAAAGACTCAGCAAAGCGGGGGTCCATTTTAAATTCACCGCCTTTGATTAATTTTACCGTGTGACTGATGGAAGCACAAATGTTCTCGGGAAGGGAGAAAATATTGGCGCATCACGGCTGCTCTCAAAAATGACCCCCTGACAAATATAGCACTTGTCCCCCTGAGAGCAGCAAGGAGGGGTCTTCTTTGAGCTCCCATTTGGATTGGCTTTCCATGGTAGCACGTCCTGCCCTGGTTCGGACACCCCTGGGTCAGGTGCTCCCTGCTCATAAATACCCCTCAGAATAAACATCCACGTTTTATGTTTGACTACATTGTACGTAAGATTTTTAGTCTGACTAAAATATAATACTCATATAATCGTTGGCATGCAGAAATATGAGGGGAACAAAACCCATAGACTGCAATCTCTCACCAGGTCGCACTTTCAATTTTGCGGCTTCACTATCACGGATTTTCCAGAATATATCAATTAATAATTCGTTGCTGTTTTGTGGTTATTGCTGAAAAGAATATGCATATTTAAACAAATGTTATGCATTTTTTGCTTACATTTTGCTAACATTCACTAAATTAACTAAAATCCACTTTTTTTCTTCTTTTTTTACATTCAGAAGACGCATTCAAAGACGTTGTGATGATGTGTAGTCTTCTACACTGGTCACTAGGTGTCAGTAATGTTACATTGATGAGTTAATAGCCCCTGCAGGAAATATGGTACAGAACAGGAAGTGAAAAAACAACAAGGAATTCTCTCAATGCTAACGTGAGAGTCTATATTATGTCTTACTTATGTTTTATATGTCTAATTTTGTCTTACGTCTACTATGTTGGCTAAAGGTGACAATAGGGGTGTTCTTTAATGTCTAGAGGGCTCAAATAATGTAAAAAATGTATTTATAAGGTGGTAAACTGGTTTTCTGTGCTCTAACGATGAAAATATTACACTTGGCGGATATTCACTTATCACAGTTGGCTGTGGAACCAATGAACCGCCATAAACAAACGAGGTCTTACTGCATTCATTCTATCGAGGGTATTTTGTGGGAGCATGGAAATATTTGACAAATATATTCCTTAGAGTAGGTAGTTTTATTTTCTTTTAGTTGTCCTTTACAGTGGTTAAGGTTGTGTTATACTTGTGAAACAGATATCACAGTTAATAAAGATTTTACAAAGATGTCCTACGAGAAAACCTCTTTTTTATTTTATTTTATGGAAAAATGATGCATTTTCAGTGATGAAATAGTGTCATGACATTTCCCTGGGAGCCTCCCACCAGAGAAAATGTGACCCGAGTCTCGCCATACCTTGTTTCGGCAAGTGCCAAGTTCGAAAGTTGGACAACGCCCCTGAAGATAAATGAGATTCCGGCAAGCCGGCGAGACCCCCCGTTTCTGCAGAAATGTAATCACAACGCCATCATTGGCCATTTGGCCGCCTCCCTTTGGGAGACAGGAAAATGAAGTCTGTAATCTGGCTTTCTGTTACCTCCGCTTGCGTATTAATTGCTGCATCAAGTAAATGGGGCAAATCTCTGCATTAGGTCCTAATCACTTATCTGCTATTAAGGCTCTAGCCAGAGGGTATAATTGGAGGAGTTCATAGTTGTGGGAAATAACTTCTTGGTGTTATCATCAACAAAGGCGCAAAGGGTGGCCTATAATATAGAGGGAGGAAGCTATTGCCAATTTGGAAATAAATAAGGGGATTATATGCAAGCTTATCAGGCGCTGGATGTTGACTGCATGCGTGCGCGCATGTAAAACCTGCACTGGCTATGTACTCTATGCAGTATGTGTGGCAAAAACACTACAAAAAGGTACACTAGTACACTAGTTGGCAGTCTGAAACTAAAGATAGCAACCAGGTTGATACATGATCCCTGATAATGATCCACTTGTGAATAGATAAAGCTGATATACTTAGCAGATCACAGTTTAACCTGGCATACTGCAGTTGTACTGTACAGTTGCCTTCAAAAAGCAGGGGGACGGGGTTGGTGGCGCTACCTAGTGCCATCTGGTCCTTGAACAACCAGAGCAGGAGCCTGGTTGGCATTGCCAGCAGTAAGTCGAGCCTGTTCCCTGTGAATGTTGACCTCCGCCAAGGCTGCCCTCTGTCACTAACTCCGTTCATAACTTTCATGGACAGAATTTTGTATTCGTAGACGATGCGGTCCTGCTGGCCTCAAAGTGTGACCTTCAGTGTTCACTGGGGCGGTTTGCAGCTGAGTGTGAAGCTCCTGGGATGATACTCAGCACCTCCAAATGTGAGGCCATGGTTCTCAGTTGGAAAAGGGTGGGTTGCACCCTCCGGGTGGGGAGGGAGGTCTTGCCCCAGGTGGAGGAGTTCAAGTATCGCGGGGGTCTTGTTCACGAGTGAGGGAAGGCTGGCGTGTGAGATCGACAGGTGGATCTTTGCAGTAATGCGGTCGCTGTACCGGACCGTTGAGTTGAAGCCAGAAGGCAAAGCTCTCAATTGATCTACTGTATGTTCCCACCCTCACCGGTGGTCCTCAGCTTTGGGTCGTTACCAAAAGAACAAGATCACGGATACAAGCGGCCGAAATGAGTTTCCTCCGTAGGGTGGCTGGACTCACACGAGCTCGGTAATCCGGGAGGAGCTCAGAGTAGCGCCGCTGTTCCTTCACTTGGAGAAGAGCCAGTTTAGGTGGCTCGGGCACCTCTTCCTGAGGTGTTCCTGAGGAATCAATACGATAACACAATTGAAGTAATTGAAATGTTATAACATTATTTCACCCATCCATCCATTTTCTATGCCGCTTATCCTCATTAGGGTCCCAGCTGACTTCAGACGAGAGGCGGGGTACACCCTGGCCAGCCAATCGCAGAGGACACATAGACAAACAACCAATCACACTCACATTCATACCTATGGACAATTTAGAGTCTCCAATGAAGCTAACATGCATGTTTTTGGAATGTGGGAGGAAACCGGAGTACCCAGAAAACCCCCACACACACGGGGAGAACATGCAAACTCCACACAGAAATGCCCAACGGAGATTCGAACCCTAGTCTTCCCCATCTCCTGACTGTGTGGCCAACATGCTAACCACTAGGCCACAACATTATTTCACGTTGTTATTAATTTATTTTATATTTCATTTATTTCATATGTTGCATGTCAGTTCCAACTGTTTATTAAATGTTTTAGAAAAAGTCCATCACAACTTTAGATGGCTTTTTTCCCCCGCAAAATGAAATAAATCTACAGCCAATTCAATAATTAAAATAGGAATCAATTTCAATCTTACAACTTAAATCTTAAAATAATTATATCATGATCAATCAATTGATTCTTTTATGAAATATATTCTAGAATATAGAATATTTATAACTATTTCCTGGCTGTCGGATAAATAAATTGGCCATAATATAAGTAAATCAGAGTAGTAATAGTACATAATAATAACAGTAATAGTACATAATAATAAAAATAATAGTACATAATAATAACAGTAATAGTACATAATAATAAAAATAATAGTACATAATAATAACAGTAATAGTACATAATAATAACAGTAATAGTACATAATAATAACAGTAATAGTACATAATAATAAAAATAATAGTACATAATAATAACAGTAATAGTACATCATAATAACAGTAATAGTACATCATAATAACAGTAATAGTACATAATAATAAAAATAATAGTACATAATAATAACAGTAATAGTACATAATAATAACAGTAATAGTACATAATAATAAAAATAATAGTACATAATAATAACAGTAATAGTACATAATAATAACAGTAATAGTACATAATAATAAAAATAATAGTACATAATAATAACAGTAATAGTACATAATAATAAAAATAATAGTACATAATAATAACAGTAATAGTACATAATAATAACAGTAATAGTACATAATAATAAAAATAATAGTACATAATCATAACAGTAATAGTACATCATAATAACAGTAATAGTACATAATAAAAATAATAGTACATAATAATAACAGTAATAGTACATAATAATAACAGTAATAGTACATAATAATAAAAATAATAGTACATAATAATAAAAATAATAGTACATAATAATAACAGTAATAGTACATAATAATAACAGTAATAGTACATAATAATAAAAATAATAGTACATAATAATAACAGTAATAGTACATAATAATAACAGTAATAGTACATAATAATAACAGTAATAGTACATAATAATAAAAATAATAGTACATAATAATAACAGTAATAGTACATAATAATAACAGTAATAGTACATAATAATAAAAATAATAGTACATAATAATAACAGTAATAGTACATAATAATAACAGTAATAGTACATAATACTGTGTTTTGCAAAAGCAGTTCATTTAATTTGATTTTGTTGAATACATGATTTCCATAACGGTTCCAGGTTATAGCGCCACCTTGGCACCCTGCACATGCAATTTCCCGTGGATATTTCCATGGTGTGTTCGTGTGCACCACAGCATCAGCGCGCGCGCATGCACTTGTGTGCTTGGCCTGCTGCGGTGATATTTGACCCTGCGCGCTTCTGCCGAAATGAAAAGTAATGATGGCCGATCACTGCCCCGGCTTTATCTCCCCGTGCGGCCGCGTGTTTCACCCGCAATTAAAAATGAAGAGGCGCATTGTAAACGTTGATTGATGTTGATTGAAACATGTAAAGGGCATCAAAGAGCAAACGAGCGCCGGCTTGTCAGCGAATGCAAATTGGCTTCGCTTTGCGCACGTCCTCTTCACTACATCAGTCGCAAAATATCACAGATAATCACGCCGAGATTAACGACCTCGGTGTGATTAATGCCCGATGTTTAATTAACTCCACTTGAGGTCAGGGCAGGGGCTTGCTGGCCGTTCCCCACCGCATAGCAAACAGGTGCAGGTGGGCTCGTTGGTGTTGTTGTTGAGGAAGTGGGACGGATGTGCTTCGTATTAATCTCACGGGGCTGGCATTTGCAAGCTTCCGAGAGAAATGAATAATTAATAATATGCCCTCCCTAAAAAATGAAGAGTATCAAAATAATAAATAGCACATGGGGGGGGGGTGCATGCGTTTACAATAAAAGTGTGTGAATTTTGCGCGGCGAAGCAGCTGAGATTATGCCAACACTGCTTATAATATGCATGAGCATGTGCGAGCTGGTATTATGTTGCCGATTATACGCTCCTCTTGCTATCTCAGACTTTTTCTTTGAAGCTTACGTTGGCACACGAGACAAAGTAGGCGTGAAATTGACGCCCAATCGCATTGGCCGGCAATATCCGCATCCAAACCGAGCGTTTAAAACATTAAAAAAAGGGGAGCCTTTTCTTGTAATTATTTGTCCGCAGTGTAGACGAATCTGCCTCTCGGCGTGTTGTGACAACCGGGAATATAAAAACAGAGCTCTTCCTCCTGTCGCTCACATCCTGGATGTTGGCAAGGCTTTTGACAAAGTCAAACCCTCCTGCAAATCTTTGCATTCTGCAGTCGTCCCTCCTTTATGGTGGTTAACTGGTACCAGACCAGACCGCAGAAAGTGAATTTCCGTGACGTAGGATTCCTTATTGAAAAATGTAATATTTGATTTATTTATTTAAGTTAGGGTATAGAAAACTTGTAGAAGACCTTCTAAATATGTTCTTTTAGCATTATTAGAGCCCTCTAGACATGAAATAAAACTCCTATAGTCACTTTTGTAGTCACTTGTATTATCCAATTTACAGGGTGGGCCAATAAAATGTTACCACTTTTTAATCATACACAAGTTTTCGAAATAAGAACTTATTCAAAAATTGTTTTTACAGATTTGTAACAGAAACATCAAATTAACATTTGATACCAAAGGTTTCCCATCTCAAGAGGGATTCTCCGAATTTCCTGACTGATGTTCGTCTTCGGGGGCCTCAATGGTCTGTGGGTTGTTGCAGTACACGCTCTCCTTCAGGTATCCCCAGAGAATGTGTGGCAATGTCATCACAAACTTCAATTTGCGTGTTGCAGCTGTAATCCACAGAAGAGGAGCGTGGCTTGAACATGTCAGCAATTATTGAACTGTGTAGAAAACAAGAGACAAAGTGGGAAACCTTTGGTACCAAACGTTAATTTGATGTTTCTCTTACAAATCTTTCAAAAATGTTAAAATCTTGTCTCGTCTCGTCCTCATGGACCCAATGTTATGGCTCGTCTCGTCTCGTGGCACCCCTACTTTTGACTATAAATAGGCTGAATTCAACCACAAAAGAGTGATCATTTATTAATTCATTATTAAAAAAAAAAAACCTTGACAGAGTGTGGGTGTGATGTTCGAACCGTGACATAGCGAGGGTTGACTGTACCCTCAGGGCGTTGTATCAATCGCAGCTGGACTGTTCAGGTTGTCTTGCAAAGATGTTTTGCCTCTCATTCCAGCAGGCTTCATCCGTTCATACTCAAAGACTAGATAGGACAGCTCTTGTCTGAAAGGATGGTGCAGGATCCAAGTATTTCTTCTTTCAAGGCAGAGGCACGCCCCGCCTAAGAACGGTTTCACTCTTTTATGGTGCAAAATGACAGTCCTCAAAAGAATGTGTTTCTCTTTGAGGTGCAGGTAGACTCAGCTGTCTCAGCACTCTTTCGAGGACAAAAATGTTCATATTCTGGACACAGAAGACTGTTTGAATGAGGAGTCCGTCAAGGTTGAGAAGCTATGTTGGAAGAGCGGGAGGGAGGTCTACGACGCCATCATTCTCCCACATACAACGCGAAGCACGACATGACACAGCCGCTTTTGGTATTTCGGTGCGTCCGTGACCGTTGTCACAACTCAATGCAATTCCAGTGAAGGAAAATTGCACCCAAACGACTGCCACTGGCAGGCAGAGCCCTCCCTCCATTGGATCTTAACGACTGTCGTTGTGCACCACACATAAGTGAAACTATTTTTGCTTTGGTTGGGACTTGCCTCTACCTTAAAGAATAAATATTTGGAAATGGCACCACCCCCTCCGACTACAACTGTCCTATCTAGTCATTGAGCATGAACCGGTGAATCTCTGCAGGTATTCTAAGACAGTTGATTCAATGCCCCGAGAATACAATGACCTGGTTCAATAAAAATATTCACACGTGTCGCATCTTAATCCATCCAGACCATAAAGGCATCTATTATTCATTTCAACGGCAGAAGCACGTTCGCCAATTTCAGCAATATACAGTACATTGCATTCATTTGTCATTATTTAATACGTTTTTGTCCGTTTTTTATGCCTGTATTTACTTGTTCAGTAGTAGTAGTAGTAGTATCTATTTATTTGTTATGTATGGACAAATATAATTAAGCAAAAAAACGCCAATAAACAACTGCAAAAATGGGGAAAAAGCAAAAGCACTGATACTAATAACGCTGTTAGGAATGGAATATTTTCCACAGCCGTCATGTGACTTGTAAACAAATACAAGCATGACCATGACCTTAGTCCATCCTTATCCACCTCCAAGACCCGCCATCCCTCTGCTGTCTTCACCCCAAGCTGACATTTGTAAGGAGGGCTGCTCAGAACGCAAGCTTTGGGCCATCCGTCAGGTTCTGAGAAGAAGGCAGGAAAATCAATGTCTTTGGCCAGCATTTAAAAGCCGAGCGCAGGCAAGGAGAGGAAAGTGGAGGCGTCACAGGCAGGTGGGGGACACGTCTCTGGAGGTAAAGGCGGTGAAGCATTTGGAAGTACGCTTAAAATCAGATTAGGTATCCGTAAGGGAGAGAGGCAAGAGCGTCTGGAGAACGGCAGCCTCAAGACACATGGATTCTGAAAGATAGCCAAGAGATGAAATGACATTTACGGATCAGAACTCCACATATCTTTCATTATCAGGCAGTCCCCATTCCTGCCTCTGTACCGATCCGTCTGCTCTTGGAGGGAATGTACAAAAGAAAATGCAGCTTTGTTGTCTTCCCAGACAAGCAAGGCGTGTGTTTGCTTTTAAAAGAAGGTTTTGGATTTGTCTCCAGGAAATTCTTCTCCAGGCCCGCCCCCACTCCTTCAACTGACCATGACCGATGGCTCCAGTTTATGGCAGCAGAAACGGTGCTGGATGCTTTCAGCCACCGTGAAATGTTTGCAATCAGAGTGTTGGTGAGTGAGACCTTCAAGGATCCTCACTTCTGAAACTGGGTGAACGGCAAGTGAGCGTAATTCAAGAAAAGTCGGGAAAAACACTGCTGGACACAAGAATATGGAGAAATAATGACCGACCATCTCAGTCATGCCTCTTAATCTCACCCACGCCAGCTAGATGAATCTGCCCCGTGTCTACGCCCCACCACTGTGTTAAATAGCAGGCTTTGCTACACATCTTAAAACTATCCATCAGTCAGCCACAAATGTGGGGGAGGTAAGTTTGATCATGTATTTTTTGTTCAGCGACTAGGCTAACCTGGCATGATGCCGTGGTTAAAACGTGAGTGTCATGTTCAGGGGTGTCTTAGAATAGTCGACTATTTGACGATTCAGTGCGCCACAGAATCATGTCAAATGTCATGTGATTAGAGATGGGTACCTTTCACATTTAAACCGGTACGGTACTCAACTGTACCAATTTTCAGTAATAGGCTCATACAACAGTACTAGCTGCACACTATTAGCTAGGGACACTACAGACCTTCCTGGACACTTTTGGGACTTAATGCTATCTTGCTAGGTTCTAGCAAGCTAACTGTTAGCATGTTAGCTAACTTTATCATGTCTAAATGTAAATACAGACATGGCATGATATAGGAACACGACAGAACTGCCTTGGCACTGTGGTACATACTGTAGTGCCATCTTACTAGGTGCTAGCAAGCTAACTGTTAGCATGTCAGCATTTTAGCTAATTTAGTCATGTCCAAATGCTAAATTATACATGGCATGATATAGGAGCATGTTTGCAAATGCCGGGCCAGAGGTTCACAACACGGGTGAAAATTTCCACAGGAATTTTCAAATTTACTAATTGAATGACATTTTTTTCAATTTGAGATATTTATCTCCTGATGTATAAACTTCAACAAATATATCAAAACAATATCCAGCTGTTTGTATAATAACATCACAGTTGTTTCACTAATTTTTGGTACAGAAACATGGTACCTTTTGATTTTATGTGAATCGGTGCTCAGTAATACCAACGAAAAATACCGATACCAATCAGTACCCATCCTCTCATGTATTCAAGATTGGACCACTCTGACTACATGGGGGGTGCCCACGGCTGCTGCTGAGGATACATTTTTTGTTATAATTCGCCTATTTTGATACAAAAAACAGCTTAATTTGTGTTCATAGAGAAATGAAAATGACGTGTGTTCAACAGAAGACCTACATGTATACTTACCACGCATGAATAAAATCACCCGCTTCAGTGACACAATTGAAACTGTCAGTGTGGATGGACTTATTGGCTCAAAATGGTTACTAAAAATCATCCAAAGTGTGGAAGTACTTTGAAAAGGTTAAGGATGACTCCAGGAAGGGAAGCGCAACTTGTGTCAGCAGCGTATCATAAACGGGTAAGGCCAACTTCTTTTGTTTATCTTTAGATTATTTTAGCTTTTATCGTTGAGAGGTTTTATGGTGTTCATACGGTGTTTCTGCCAGATTAACGACATGGCCGTGCTCCAAGTGACTGCAGACGCAGCTTTGCGGAGGTAGACAAGCTCGGTGGATGAGATTGGTTTCATATGTAAGGATCGGCCGATCGCTGATACCCCAAAATTAAGGAAATTGGCGCTGATGGATCGCTGCATCTTATCGGTGTCTTATTTAATCTTATTATGTCTTCTATATTGGGGAATAGGAGTGTAAAGGTGACTATAGGGGTGTTATGTCATGTCTAGAGGGCTCTAATAATATTAAAAACCATATTCAGAAGTTCGTAATCAGGCTTTTTTGTGGCCTAACAACAAAAATAAAACATTTCATAAATAAGAAATCCTACTTTGCAGAAACTCACTTATCACGGTCAGGTCTGGAACCGATTAACTGCGGTAAACAAGGGATTACTGTAATGTGGGATCTTTTTTAATGTCATATTTTTAATCAGGAATGGTTGAATCGAAAGAAGCTAGGTCGCTTCCTGAGCAATATCGCGTGGGGACGGTGACCCTCCACTCCACCAGATGGCACTGTTGCACACTGCCCTGATGTTACCTTGGTGCAAACGTAATATCACCCTCAGGAGTTTTTAAGCATATAAAGTAATAATGACAGCAACAAAAAAATAGAATTCCTGGTGGAAATATGACCTGTCCCCCTCAGCAATCACAACAGAGGTGCTCTTGCTTATGCCAACGTCTGGCGGTCAGCTTTTACAAGGCAGAGAGAGAGAGGTGACAGCCGGCTAAAAATAGTCCCGCAGCAGTGTCTCATAAATGCTAAGGAGAAACACTAAAGGAGAATGAAAGAGAAACACGCAACAACCGAAGCAGTGATTTCATTTCCCTACCTGTCAAAGTCAGGCTACATTACTCTGGGAAAGAGGACGCATTACAAGCGCTGGGGCTCCGTGGCTCTGAACAGCAATCCCATGCAGGTGGGGAAATGAGCACGGCGCCCCAGCGATAATAGGACGAGAAAGGAGGCCGAGCACTGCAAAAACAAAAATGAATAGCGCAGCGGCGATGGGTAGATGATGGAGACAGGAGTGGGACAAAAGAGATGCAGAAACAATGGGACGAGTCTTGATAAGGACGGGGAAGAGAAAGCTGGGAATGAGCCAGAATAATCACGGTTCGGTACGTACTTGATCTTGGGCTCTTTTAGGAATGTATGTGTGTGCAGACTCACCCAGAATGGAGCTTTGTTAGGAGCAATGCAAGGTAACGCAGTCGAAGTTAGGAGGTCGCGTTCTGGTCACGTTTCATGTCTCATGTCTCATGTCTCATGCTTCGGAGCAGTCATTTTGCACTTCAAGCGTGCGCCCTCATGGAGAACACGTGGAGAGGCTTCAGGTTGAAAGAGAACGATCTAGCGGCTTTTGCCGGTGGATCTCTGCAGTGTGGAGCTGTGTCGGGAGGTCCACTGTCCACTGCCGGCGGGTTTTGAGTGCCTGGACTGCTGCATGATGGGGAAGACAGCACAGGCTCGGGGGCTGACTTGCCTCTGGGCAGGGGTGGCGCTGGGAGCGACAAGGAAAGAGTGAGCGATACTGGCAGGGTGTGTGGTGAGGGAATTGTGGGGCTGTTAAGTTCCGTCAGTGAAGAAGATGACTTTAGTGGTTTTAGTTCCCAGGAGGAGGAGGACGAGGACAGCAATGAATTACTTTTCTGGTAGGCTACGATTTAGTCAGCCGTGTTACACGCCCTGTTCGGCACTGATTGCATTTATTTAATTCAAGGTTTATAGAGCCTAACCCTATATGCTGTACGTCCTAATCTTTTATCTCTTTCCATTTAATGGCTGCGGCTTACATAGCGGTGCATTCTACACTGTAGTCTGTAAAAGTGATATGTCATAAGTGAAATATGACATATTAAAGGAAATATTGCATCACTTTGATATATCCTTATTATTTATTATATACTATCATAATATTAGTGGTTTCTTTGGTCTCAAAAAATGTTGCCAGTAATATCATTTTGCATCAATTTGTAGGACAATAAACATATCAAAACACTTTCGTGACTTGGTTAAATGAAAAAGCTTAATGGTCCAGTCATATTTTTTCATTGCACTTTTCTTAAAATGAATGTGAATATTTCGTCTTGTCTCATTCTCATGGACCCAATCTCGTGCACCGTCTCGTCTCATGAGCAGGCCTCGTGAACATCCAAACATAAATGCGGCAATAGTTCTGCTACGAATATAATAGAATCCACTTGAATAATACAGTCGAAAAGGCAGAATTTTCATAAATGCTGCAAACATTAGACAGACGGTATGAATTGAAACGAAACTTCCACAACTTCAGAGAGTGAAAGATGACATGTTAAAGGAAGTATTGCATTTTTACAATATTATCAAAACAGTGGTTTATTTGGTCTCAAAAAATGTTGACAATAAAATCAAATAGTCAGTTTTTGGGACAATAAACATTTCAAAACACTTCTGCATTGTTTTGTCACGCGGTTAAAAGCAGTTCATTTGTCCAGTCATATTTTTTCATTGTACTTGTCTGAAAATCTCATCTTGTGGGTCCAATCTTGTGCATCGTCTCGTTTCCTGAGTCGGGTGTCTCATGACTCCCTCACTAACCAGAATGCTAGAGCGGTCCAGATTCTGTGCACTGTTGCAAGGAGATCTGGGAGGAGGAGAGGAGTTTATCCTGGGACAATATTTTAAGAAGGGTTATTCTCGTTTAATTAGATTTTCATTTCCTTCTTGTATTTCACATTTTATTACTGTATTTTATATGTCCTTCATGTGTTCTATGTCTAGTGTGAGGGACTGAGGATATTTCGATATGTTCGGAATACGTTCCGACGTCCGGTTACGCTCCCTGTCCCACACGTAATGTGTTTAGTGTGGGAACCCGGTATGCCTTCTGTACCGTACAGTACACAAAGTTCCCCACCTTCTCTGTACAAATAAATTGGTTTGCATAAAAAGGGAAAATACGGGAAAAAAGAGGTTGTCATAGTGCTGTTTTTTTCCCCGACTAGAATGTCCCTTGTGTCGGTCCCTTTATTTTCCTGAGGCAAAGTGTCAAGACCTTCTTGTTGTGCGGAGGCTAATTAGAATCGTTATTTCTCGCAGCCCCAGAAATATGCCAGATTTTACTTTCAGTCTATTATTTCCTGCAAGCAAAGATAACTAAGCCGTAGCCCGTCCTGTCTGCTTCTGCAAACAATAGTTTAAAAAGGCTGACCTCCTTGTCGGACGCAATCAGAATGCACTCCGCTTGTTGCTTGTTTCCAGCGTCCCTGCGGTGTCTGTGCTGCCTTTAAACACTGTCACTATTGTACTCCGTGCTCACACATTAATGGCGCTGCCCTGCTGGATTTGGCTGACAACGTGCAGTATGGGGCTGTTTGGGATTTTTTTGGAGGGGGGGTGGCGAGCAAGCTGAGAGACTCACACTTTTCAAATATTATCGTGTATTGGAAAAATGCAAATGAGAGTTGAGATGGAGAGAAAACAACAGCCAAAGAAGAAATGATGGATGTACTGTATACTGCTCACAGATGGGTAGGGGGGGCACTGATGGGAAGTTAAACACTGATTGCATGCACAACAGGCAGTGCTGTTGGAGGCTTGTCATCAGAAATATGCCCTGAAACCACTTCGAAGCTATTTAGGCTGCTTTCCTCACCTATAGTTTGCTTTCTCTGGTGCAAAACAGTTCAACTCAGTTTATTTTCCGCCTGATTTGGCTCCCTTTCACGCAATACACAACATTAGATTGCTCTCTTCTTCTCTCGTCGGTCGCAGGATTGTACACAGGTCGGCCGAAGCACGACTAGAGCTGCAGCAATTGATCAATCAATCGATGATTAATTGATTATCCAATTAATCAACAGCTATTGTGGTATTCGATTAATCACTTTTTGATTTTAAAATGTAAAAAATCTCCTGATTTCAACCTCTCAGAAGTGAATAGTTATTCATTTCCTTAGTTGTCCATGAAAGCAGACCTTTTATCTCTGTGTTTCAGGCAAAACAAGATATTCACACACTTTGGAAAACAGTGATGGACATTTTTTGCCTCTTTTCTCAAATGTCGTGGACCAAACCACTACCTGTTTGTGTTTGGTTCATATTGAATTAGTTAGGGGTCGGCAACCTTTTGCATAAAAAGAGCCATTTGGGCACGTGTCTACCAAATTAAAACCCACTTGGAGCCACAAAATCTATTTGACCACTAAATTGAAGGTTACACTACGTACTCCTGCTGGAGCCACACGTGTTGCCACCTGGAAATTAGTCATGTTTCTTTAGTCTTTTCTTCAGCCTTTTCCACCGATTTTGGATCAACATTTGTAATAAAAGTGTTGTAACACATCAATGACTTCCTGTTCCAGTAACGCTCTCCATGTCGCTTTAGTTGCCATTGTTGATTTGCGACAAAAAAGGTAAACAAGTGAAAGAGTTGACCAGCATCATGGTCTCTCACCAGACGACACTGCCCCTAGCCCTTCGGCAGAGAATTGCTCAGCACACGCTCAACTCATGACGGCGTAGAGACAGCTGGAGCCACAGCAGAAGGATAAAACAGCGGAAAGTGGCTCCAGAGCCACGGGTTGCCGACCCCTGGTCTCGGGCCCAACCGATAACGGTGGAAGCTTGTTTAGCGTCATTAATTCCTTCCGGAAGGTCCGACTGTAACTATGAGAAACCCTAACCCTAAATCCAATTAATCCATTCCAGAAAGCCCAAATGTTAAAACAAAACACGTTTTTATAGTTTTACAATAACAGTTTTAGAAGCATAAAACAATTAGAAATGCATATAGAGTAAATGATGAATGAAAGGGATAACAGCACACCACACCACCATGTACACCACACACATGAACTGCATTCATGCTAAATGGGAACCCTGCTCCCTCAATCAACAGTTTCTGTTGTCAGCCTTTAGTTACATCACCATTACGCCATCCAGGGTCATGACACCCTACCGGTTCTTTTGTCAGTTGGATCGTATCAAGGTTGCGACAAGTTTGTCTGGAAGCGAAGAAGAGGTAGTTCGATTGCTGCATTCACACATGATCAAACAAACCGCACCAAGGGCGGGAAGAAAATAGAGTTTGATTAAAACAGACTAAAAAGGTAGCAAGCGTGAAAGCACCCTTTAACTTCTCAGATGCTCTGCAAAAACCCAACATTTGGGTTTGAGCTTTCCTCAGAGTACATTCCAGTGTGTTGGACACTCTGACAGATGAAATTAGACACTCCACACACCAAGTGTCTTGGAACACACACACACAGACACACACACACACAAACAAACACACAGAAAGGTGGCAGTTGACTTTCCAAAGTGAGGGATCTCTGGGCAAGGTTACCAGCAAATTCACACACTTGCATGCACACTGACCCACAACATAGAGGAAGGATAGAATATTAGCGTTTCCAAGATGTACCGCTGCTCACTGTGTCTACTGCCAAGGGAAGGAAAGTGTGAAGGCGTTGAATCAAACTCTGCTTCATTTATTTCCTTTCTGCGGTTCCTCTGTGACCAGTGCAAACACTGCAAACAGCCAAACACAAACCAGAAACAAGAATACCGTGATTTTGTTTTAAAGAGGTGGTCTCAGCTGGATGGCAGGCTGTTGTTTTGCGGTGGTACAAACGTGACTGTACAAACAGACTTACTAACTGGGAAAAACACAGCACGGGTGTACATGTACAGTATAGTGGACTGATCCCTGAGCAAAACAATCTGCAGTATCTTCAAAAATGGTAAATTGACGTTTATTTGTGTTTTTCTACCTTCAAGGCGTTTTGACAGTGTTACCACATTTCCCTAATGCATTAGGAGCAACACGGGGTTCAGTATCTTGCCCAATGATACTTCAACATGGTCACTGGAAGAAGCGAGGATCGAACCAACAACCTACAAGTTGGGAGACAACCACTCAACATACCAACAATACATACTTTCAACGGAGATTCATCCATCCATTTTTTTTACCGACGTTGGGCGAGAGGCAAGGTACTCCCCTGAACTGATCGGCCATCAGTCAACAACAACAACAACAACCATTCACACTCAAGGACAATTTAGTCTGTTTTTTGTAATGTGGGTGGAAGCCGGGGTACCCTCAGAAAATCCACACAAGCACAGGAAGAACGTGCAGACTCCACACAGATGTTGGAGCGCATATAATAACAACACTATAACAATGATGACAATCTCCTTCTCAATACAGATAAGACTAAAGAGATGATCATCGACCCAAGTACGAGGGAAAAGGAGCCGCATAGACCCCCGTTTATTCATGAGACTGAGGTGGAGAGGGTGAAAACCTTCAAGTTCCTTGGCACACACATCAGCGAGGACCTCACCTGGTCTCACAACACCCAACAAATTATGAAGAAGTCCCAAAGGAGACTGAACTTCCTGAGAAGACTGAGGAAATTTGGCATGTCCACCACAATCCTGAGTTGCTTCTACAGATGCACTATGGAAAGTGTCCTTACCGCCTCCATCACTGTTTGGTACGGTAACTGTACAACACGTGATAGGAAGGCACTCCAGCGGGTGATCAAGACCTCACAGAACATTGTTGGGGCAGCCCTCCCCTCACTGCAAGACATTTATAAAACTAGAGTCCTACGAAGAACACACAACCTCATCAAGGACAGCACACATCCACAACACTCATTATTCACACTCCTACCGTCAGGCAGACGCTACAGGAGTTTGAAGTCCAGGACCACAAGGCTGGCAAACAGCTTTTACCCACAGGCCATCAGGCTTCTCAACGAAGCACTCACACACGCCGCACGCAACACACGCACACACTCATAGCACTTTATTTATTTATTTATTTATTCATTCATTGGTATTCATGTCTCTTCTGTTGTTGTTGCTTAATTTATTGGTATTAATTTTATGTTCTTATTCATTTTCTTGTTTTCTTTCTGTTTTGGGAGAATGACCAAGAATTTATTGCATAGCATAACTACCTGTTTTACTGTGCATATGACAATAAAACTCTTGAATCTTGAATCTTGATATTCCAATGTCAAGCAGACGTGCAAACAAATCTTTCAACTGACAAACAACATAATATTCTAATAAAAAGTGACAGGTAAGTCCATGTTGGCAAAAACTCCGGTCAAGGCGGAGTATGTGAATTGTGAACAGGGTGGGACCAAGTAAGAAGCCTTGTGGTACACCTTGGTTGACAGGAGCTGTGGATGGTGATAAACTGATTTTCTGTTGGAAAGTGTCAGTAAGGGAATACTTTCCACTCTCTTGTAGACAAAGTGCAGCAAGGTCCGTATCCAACACAGAGACATAACACTTTTTCAATCTCTGTCTGAGGAGCGATTAGCCGTCCAAACTCTATTAAACTAATATCCCAAACAACTAACCTCTCTGACAGAAGTCATATATGAAAACAGAACATAATTTCTCGTTGGAGATCAAATGGACTTTGCGCAGCTAATCGCTCTCTCCGTCGCTGGCATTGCAATTGTTTGTATCTAATCCTGTTTAAATTAAATTGTAAACTGTCCTTAAACCTTCTACAATCATTTCACGGGTGTTCAGACAATCAGGTCAAACAGGATGGGATGGGAGATCAGGATACTAATGGATGTAAAATATAGAACAAAAACTGAAACTGAAAGGTTAACAAATTCAGAGAAAACAGAAGGAACCCAACACCTCGATCAGGTAAAAACAATAAAAAAACAATGGAAAATCCTGTGTTTTGTATTTGCCCGGGGACAGATCCCCGGTTGTAAACAAATGAGAGGCGTCGAGGCTGACGCTCTTAAAAGTCTCTGAGAGCAGAGAGAGGATAGAGCGGCGGCAAGACACTTAAAAGGTATCACAGCCTTCACGCCAGAATAAGAGTGGATGATCAGAGTAAATGCAGGTTTCAAGGACACTTGATGGCAGTCATTAAAATGAAAGATGACTTGTTGGAACAGTTTCACTGCGGAATCTCTCTGTCAACTGTTAATCCCCACCTCCTCCGCCGCCACCAACCCCGATCCCAAACACTCCTGGTTTCCCTTGCCAAAAACAACATGGAGGCAGACATAATTGAAAAGTTCTCACAGTGTAAGCGAGAAGTAGGAAGAAGAGTTGAGAGGGGATCCTGAAGGATGCCCAAAAATTGGGGATCATTGTTTTTGTGGTGAAAATTTAAAGGCTTCGTCCCACTAGCCATTTTAGTATTTCCATCCCTACAGCGTTTTTTTGAATTTTTTAGTAACTATTTTATTAACGCGCTCCAAATTTCCGACGGCCAGCCTTGGATAGCGATTGGAGGTTCTAATAAATGACTCTGGTGGGGCTCGGGGAAAATGTTTTTAGACGTTTAAGGCTGTTGTCCAGGCGGACACCCCATCCTCCTCCAGCCATAAAGCCATAGGGTAAAAAATGTCATGTTTTCACAGCCATAACATGTTATTTCCTCACATATTTTGCCCGTCGTAGTCAGACTCCCTCTTCTGCAGGGCAATACATTGCTTATGGGATTCAGCAAGTGTGATAGTACGCCATAATAATACTGTTCCAAAAGAATAGTGATCCAAATAATAGTATAATAATAATAGCGAAATAGCTCCATCCAGGAGCTACAACTGTTGAGGCAATGGGTGGAGATGCAAACTGGATGTTGATAGCAGAGGTGGGAGGGAGCAAGTCAGTGTTTTGCAAGTCTCAAGTAAGTCTCGAGTCTTTAATCTGACTGGACGTTAACAGATGCGGTCGCTGAGGCAGATTAAAAGGGAAAATATGTTGACTTTTGGGAAATTACGTAATGACGATCACCTAAGTTGAATAGCTCGCATGGGGACACGTTTTACTCAACACATTCACTGAAAATCGGAAGTATTTTCAAGTCATCAGACTAAAGTCCGAGTCAATCCCGAGTCATTGATGTCAAAATCCAAGTTGAGTCCGAAGTCATCAAAGTCATTGTAAGTCAGGCATTTTTCAGCCTCAGTTTCGTTCATTACTTATCTCTCAGCAGACGTTATTCAGGCGTTCCGTGTCCAGTAAACTGGGCTGAATGAAGATGTTATTCATTCAGACGTCTCTGAGAAGTATTTGGACGTTACTTATGCTGTTCCATGGCCAGAAGATTACAAAAATCAGACGTCTGATGTAATCGCCGTAATTTCTGGGGCATAAGCCGCACCCATGTGTTTAAGCCGCACCCACTAAATTTAAACGATTTGTACATATATAAGCCATACCGGACTATAAGTTGCACATGTCCGTGTCATAAAAAGACATATTGTGAGGACCAGGCAGCTCTTTATTTGACAGGAGCCAATTATGAGCTACGCTAAAACTCACAACGAGCTTGTCAACCCATCGGAAAATGCAGGAGGTCATTACTCAATTTAACATTCTGACTCACAGTGTCATCTTAGCTAGAAGGCTAAAATCATCACACGGCAACTTAATGCTCAACAGTTACCTAAAGACAAGACAAGTACGAGTTCAACTATTTTAACTTCATCCCATAATGCATTTCGTCCCAGCAGCGCAGTTCATTGGCCAATGGCCAGCAGCCAGCTTTGTACTTTTGTAACAGTAAATAAGACGTCGGTTAATTAAATGAAAAATCCTTACATTTATTGATGAAATACACCATCCTTATTTCACACAGAAGTCACACGATGTCAGCGGGCATCGTGAAACGCTCGTTTGCGTGAACAAGCGGTAAAAAATAACACGGTGTAAACACACGCATGCAGTCGCACACACGCAGCAGCAGTAGCATGCACTGCTAAGCTAACCAAACTATGTTCCACTCATGCTTCACAAGAGATGAGTTTTGAAGTGTTTTATCCAACTTTTGCCGGTGTTTCAGGTCGCCGTTTCGACATGTTTCGTTTGTGATGGGGCGGGTTAGTGTTTGTGATGAGATTACTCCACGATTGAGCGGTCCGCTGGGGAAACACTTCCCCACACAACGTTCCTTCTATTCACAATGACAGCATTTCATTCGCATTATGTCAATTTCTGCAAGATTCCGCATTTAACAGTAGATTCTGTTTTTATTGGCCAATTCCCTGATTGCTAACGCTCTGACTCACTAATCCACAGATACATTGAATCATCTGTCGGTAGGAGAAACGCTAACAACAATCGAACAAGGCAAACAATAACGGGTATTTCTTTTACAGGGTTGGGGTTAGTGTGGAGAGGGGGTTTCATTCCCTAAGCAAACAGTCCAAAGCGATAAACAGCCAGTTTTTGTGCTTGCTAACCGGAGAGAGGAGGGAGAATGGAAGCTTTATCTACTTTAGCCATCGCCGCTGTCCACTGGCTCGTGGTTTAATACCCACTTATGCAAATGCATCCCGGCTCCCCTGACACACAGGCAGCCATGACAACACTTTTTGGCTAAGTGTGTTTCCCTTTTGTGCGATTGTCTCCATGAGCACCTTTCGGGTCATTGTGTGGACAGCACTATGCCAGGTAAGCATCTCATATCTGCTCATCCCTCCATCTCTTTACCCTGGCATTTATTCTCGTCTTCAAAGCCGGAAACCCCCCGCCCTCGGCTCGCTCCTCTCTCCGGGGCCGCCTTTTGTCTTTCACAGCCATCTCAAACAGCTTCCGATCAATCACGGCCACTCAGCGGACTTTGTTAGCGAGCGTCTGTTGTGTGGCAGCACGAAGCCATGCACTCAGGGGCCCCCGCCGCCCTAATAATTAAATAGCCGGGCAAGTGAAAGCCTTCCTCGCAAGGCCCACCCGCGGCCCCTCCTGCTGACAATCAAGCCTCCATGCAAGTTGCGTGCGCCGCAGCAAAACGAATCACTTAGGTGGGTCGCATCTAAGTTGTGCAATCATAAGAAAACCAGCGGTATGATTAGGTTTTTGTAGAATATCCACAGTTAATAGATGCCTTCCTGCGGAACGGAGGAAGTGCAGCACGCCGGTGATGAAGTCGCGGTCAGTGCAACGGACAGCGGCGAGGTCTGGGCCCTGTCAATCCCAAACTGATTTACGCAAAGCAGGAAAATAAGTTGTGCAAGCAGGGATCAATATTTCATCCTTTAAAGTGCCAGCGAAGGAATTAGAGTCGACCGGCGCTGCTCGGACCGTATGACCTACAACAAACAGTGACACGTTTGAGCTAAAAGATAAGATCTAGAATGGAACGCTTTCCAAACGCAAGGCAGTGATGGTGAACAGACAAGTGTGAAACAATTAAATGATCGCAAGCGACTCGCAGATCATTGTCACATTTCTTATTGATTGGCCACTCTGAGCTTTTGTGGCATATTTACTTTATTGATTTGAGTTTGCATCCCAGAGAATTTGCCATGCGCCTCGCTGCCGGCTGTTTGTGAACTATGAAACAAAAGCAGGAACAGCTTCGTAAAGATAACGGAGTATGCTGCAGCTAAGGGCTAGAAACACTGGGCCTCATTCACGAACATCTTCTTAAAAGTCTTCTTAAGAAGTGTACTTAAGAAGGCGCGGGTTGGAAACTGCGCCACATTCACGACACGTTCTTAAGTAGGGATAATCGTTCGCACCGGTGTTCTTAGGTTGATGAATGTCAACTGCGATGCCCGTGCATGTGAGCCCTAATTTGCATAGGTCACCGCCTATTATTTCCTATATAAGGTCAAAAATGCGCCGTGTGCAACGGGCAGCTGGAGGCGGAGATGGCAACGCGCAAGGGCAAGACTGAGAAGCAGCTGGACAACAAACGAAAGAAAAACTTCAATTGTACTGAAATAGAGGTGCTTTTACAAGGAGTGAGCGAACACAAGACCACCTTATTTTCACGTGTATCCACCGGTCATCAGGCCATCCAAAAAGAGTCGGCATGGAGCACCATTGCAGGAAACATAAATGCCGTTTCCACGGAGAAACGCACCACCGCAGAGGTTAAAAAGAAGTGTTTTGACTTAAAATAGACTAAAAAAAAAAGATTGGACTGCACCGGAGGGATCTGGAGGAAACGGGAGGTGGGCCATCAATCAGAAACCAAACCATTTCGGAAACTCTAGAAAATATTTACACGATCATGATGGAAAAATAAAGTCAAAATACATAGTTTGTGTGTGACAATGTATTTTTTCTGTGGTTACATTTGATTAGACGCTGCCTAATTAATACAGCAGCCCCGTGCTCTGGCTCAAGACGTGGCTGGGGGCGCATGTCGTTATCTGGGGGTGCTACGTGCGCAATAGACACACCACGTTTCATTGCGATGTTATTCTGATGATCTTGCATCTTTTATTCTTGGAATTATTTTTTACTTATTACTATACTTCAGTCATTTTTTATTTTATTATTTTTTTAGCATGTCATTTTCATTTTTATGTTATTATTTTTTACTAAAGTCATTTTTATTTGTTTTATTTTTTACACTTTTAAATCATTTTTATTTTTATTCTATTATTTTTTACATTTTCAAGTTTTTTATTTTTAGATTTATTTATTTTATTTTATTTTTTGATATTTTTTCTACTTTTATGTAAGTCAAACCGTGCAAATGTATTTGTTTTGGAAAATGGCCTGTCATCTTTTGAAACATGAATATTTTTATAATTCCATGTCCAAAGTGCAGAGGAATTTATGAAAGCATTTTGTCAAGGAAATGAGAAAGAACAAAAGTGTATGCATACAAACAATGCAAAAAATGATAAGCAAAAAGGGTTGCAATTACAAATACAGACTAGAATATGTACAGCAGAACCTTGGTTTTCAACATGAATTTGTCCCAAAACATCCGACATAAAGCGAAATGTACAAAAAAACAACAATTTATTATTAAAATACTGTCGTCTCTCCACTGACAGAGAAAGAGCACTCTTTTGGGGACAAAAATGTCCACATCCTGGACATAGCAGACAAATAGTGTGAAGAAGGAGTGAGCGAAGGCATCTACGTTAAGGTTGAGAAGCCAGACTTAATCATTTAGCCTCTAACAAATAAACAAGGCACGGCCATTCTGATTTCAGGGTGGGTCCATGGGGTGGGTCCATGACCGTCGTTAGGTGAAACCACCCGAACGACCTTCGTTAGCGGGCAGAGGGCCCCACTCCATTGTAGCCTAACGACCGTCATTTGATACCACATTCAAATCATTCCCTCATCCTTCAGTGGATAAATCGAGGTAATGTCTCAATGTTTTGTGTTATTACTGCTGCCTAGTGACTGGGACGTTACATCACTTGTATTTCAATATGTTTCAGCTAATAATAGACGACAAAACAGCCATCATGCATTAATTCATTCATTTCTGAAAAAACGCGGTATTGTGAGGGAGCGAATATCAAACCGTGAGATTGCGAGGGACGACTGTATAGGCCAGGGGTCGGCAACCTTTAGCATCAACCTTTCCATGAAATGAAAAGCTGCTTGGAGCCACAAAACCCATTTGACTACTACATAAATAGTTTCCTAAAAGGTATTGTTACGCTCCTTTTCTGTCTTGTTGGCGGTGTGACGAGCCACACCCGTTGCCACCTGGCGTTTAGTCACTTGTCTTAATGTCGTAACACATTCATTCCAGTTCCAGTACCACACTCCATGCCTCTTTAGTTGCCATTGGTCATTAGCGACAACGGAAGCTAACAAGCAAGTTAGTCGACTAGAATCATGGTTTCTCACCGAGCACACCGAACAGAAAAACCAGCTGGAGCCACAGCAGAAGGATAAAAGAGCCGCATGCGGCTCCGGAGCCACGGGTTGCAGACCCCTGGTACAGGCAAACGCTAAGAGCCTTCATGGCAAAACATCTGGGGAAAAAATTCACCTTCACTAAAATGTCATGCATTCATGTTTAAGGCGAAGGCATAGGCAATTTTTAAAACACAAATGCATTTGCTTGGATCGATGTAAACAAATAATAAAGGCATGGGTCCCAGGTTGAGACCGTTTGAGAACCCCTGATTCCGGGTTTCCTATGAACCTAACATGCATGTTTTTGCACTGCGGAGAACATGCAAACAATACACGCTGCTTTTTTCAAGTCACTCAAGTCACAGAAACGGTATCTCGTTCAAGCCAGACTAATAAAACAACTTCATGTCTGAGAAAACCTAACCACCGCAGCAGAGAGGAGGGGCGGGGGGGCTGTGGGGGGGAGCAATAATTGCTTGTGCCAAGTGCTGGAACTAAAAGGCATGCAAACACTTGCCAACACATGTTTGCACACATTCACAATACACTCCAGCTTGCTGCCACATTTGCATATTTGCACACAACTCCGACATGCGGGCACTGCAGCAGCGTGCTCCGAGGACAGCTGGGAAAAGTTGAGTCCACTTATGGAAATGAGCTAAACGTTTTCAAATCAAAAGTATTGGGTATAAAACACCGCGCTCCAACGGCAACCCTCCCGCGTCGGGCACACTCGTCACTGCTCGGAAAAAACCTTTTGCCGAGGGACCCAACGCGCCTGATTGCCTGTGACAAAGAATAAACAGAGAGGGCAGGGAGGGACACGTGCGCGGGGGTCCGGCAAGCATTATTTCGCAGCTTTGAACCTGTGATGCTGCGACATTTCCATAGATGATGACCAACATGCTGCTGGCTCGACTGAGCTTGTGTAATGGATGCCAGCTCGTGTGGCTGTGCTGTGCTGCGTTGTGTAAACCTCACTCCCCGACACCTTAAGAGCTGTGCTGGACAGTGGGTTGCCAGGCCGGGGCTTTGCGCTTCCCACTCCCTCTGCACTCACACCAAGGCTGAATCCCAATTCCCCCCTTTACCCCTAATCTTAGCCCTTAGCCCTTGGGTTTGCGCATTCACGACAATCAAGTGGTGTCCCAACTCTTCTGAAATCAAGCGGTAAGGAGAAAGTGCTGAGGGGTGTACAGCCCCAGGAACCAAGTGGGGTCAGGGGCCAGACTTGAAACAAAGGGGTGGCAGTTCGGCTGAATCCCAATTCCAACCAGGGGCCAAGGGGAAGAAGCCACTAAGGAATAGGACACCACTCAAGTATTCGTGCTTGGGCCCGTTTGCTCGTCCCGTCACTTCTATTCTGAGCTATTACTGCAATTTCCCTGATTTTGTGGATTATTTCCAGTCTTTTTTCAAGTAGTTCTGATTATTTTGTGCAAAGTGGCAGCTGCCATTATTTAAATGATATGCCATTATTGTGCACATGAATGTTTTGACTTTTTTATTATTTTGGTTCTTTGTGTTTATTCATGTTATGAAATGTGGTGATTATCATGACAAATTTGCTAGGAGCCTTGGCAGAGGTCTCATCGATAAAAGAAATCAAATAAAAAATGTAAAAAAAAAATAATAAAAATACATTAAAATTATTTAAATAAAAGTGGAACAAATAAAAATAAATAACAATAAAAATGACTTAATTAAAAGAGTAAGGAATAATAAAATAAATAAAATAAACATGATTCAAATGGATGTAAAAAACATACCACAAATAATTAAAAATGACTTAAATAAGTGTAAATAAATAGAAATAAATGCAAATAAAAATGATTCAAATAAAAGCGTAAGAAATGATAAAATAAATATGTAAAAAAATAATACAAATAAATGAAAATAAAAGTGTAAAAAAATAATAACAATAAAAATGAGTAAAATAAAAGTGGGTCGCAACTTGATGACCACTGGAAAATGTGGGTTGAGACCAAAACGTTTGGACACCCGTGCGCTGGTACATCCGTAGCGTGCAACGCCATGATCCGCTGACGAACAAAATCATCCCAACCAAGTTTTGCAGGTTAATTAGACACTTGTTTTGTTTTATTTCAAAAAAGGTTCCTCCCTCTGGCGTCTGTACACGCTTACTGAAAGTTAATTAGTTTCATCTGCCTCTCGTCACTTTAATCAGTCACTGTCGGCCCCCTGCTCAACCGGGCGCCTGTCTTCCCTTTCCTTGTGTTCTCCCACCTGTGTCGCGGCTTTGCTTTAATCCTGTCCTTCTGCTGATAGCGCTTTGTTTTCCAGGTTTTGTTAAGTCTCCGTGCCTTTACTGTATGGACAAAAGAGTTTCAACAGCTTCCGTTCTTATGGGAAGACTTACGACATGATTATGGGGAGCGTCCTGAGGAATTTATGGATGGACAGTCGCCTTGTTGGACGTTACATCTAATCCAAGCGTTTGATTGGAGTTGAGATCAGGCTTTCAAGTTCTTCCAAGCAGGCCTCTATTACGGGGGGCCAAAGCGCGGCCCATGGCTGTTTTTTCATTGGTCCACGACAAGTCGTAATAACATGAGAAACAAAAAAAACATAAATCCCGGTGGCGTATAAGCCGCAGGTGTGCACATCATTAGATGGTGGCTTCCTGCATTTTTTGGTTGTTTCTTGAACTTCTTCTTGAATCTTAGTAATGGCATTTCCCGAAATACATATTTGAATGATTAGTAGTAGTTCTGAAGTATGGCAGATATCACGAAAACACGACCACACCAAGCATCATGGGAAATGTAGTTTTTAAGCCATATTTGCTTCCCTTGAAAAGCGCTGTATAAAATCAATCCATTATTATTATTATTAGAATTTTACGAGAAAAAAGTCCATATGTTATGAGAAAAAAGTTGTATTGTAATGAGAACAAAGTAGCAATTTTACGAGAATAAATAAATATTATGAAGAATATTATGAGGAAAACTGCTGTCATTGTGGCGGCTTACAGTTGAAATGTTGAAGAAAAAACATGTTTTTCTTTAAGTCATAATATTATGAGAAACTTAATTAATATATTTTTTTATTAAGTGGGCAAAATGTTATAATATTATTGGAATTAAAGTGTAAATATTATGGGATAATATTATGAGAACAATTTAAGAAGATTTTTTTAAAGTTTAAATATTTGGAAAATGTCAAACAAACAAACAAAAAAAAAAGCAAAGAGCAATCAATAATTGGCTTTGACACCGTTTTTTTCTTGAAATATATATAACTTCTTAGAACATCTTACAAAATATCAAAGTGGCAAAGTTGCATCCTTTCATTTTGCTGGAAGAACGTTTGGACACCCCTGCTCTATCAACAGATTTTTTTAATATCCATTTTTTGCCAAAACAGCAGTCACAGATCCTCTGTACCACAGGAGTTGCTGTGCGACCCACAAGCTTCCTCGCCACTCAAATGCATTATTACATAAGAACACTCCTGTTCCTTACTCTATAGTTTCTCTAATCCCGCAACCTTTGCTTGGATCACTCCCCTTCTCCTTCCATCAGCCATTATTATCATGTCGACTAAGCCTTCTTGGGTTGCTACCCGAATCACAGATGTATTTAAAAACCAGACATGCTACGACCTTGCTGTGTTCTTCAGGTGTCATTGAAATGATCCTTATGCTTGTTAAAGTATGCAGAACATTTCACAGCAAACCTACGTCCACAGGAAATTACCATAACTCGCAAGTGTCGCACAGACGGTAAGATAGCAAACAACAGAGGAGGAGTTATGATGCTAATTCTGTGATACAGCTGATCACTAAAGCAGAGTCATGAAAAAACTGTCCAGCTGCTAGCAAATTATTAATGCGGTCCTTTCTGACTGCATTTAGAGGTGAAAACAACATGAAAACAGAGAGACGCGTAGGCGTGAAAAACAAGCAATTGTGAATCTGAATCAGAACCAACTGAGTACTGTACATTTTTGCTTATAAGGATGACATACATGTGTTCTCAATGCCATTTTTAACTAAAAATAAATGCATTAAAGTGGGTCACCACTCAGGCTGAGCCGGGTACTCGTCTAAAACGAGTACCCGTTACGGATAATGCATTTTTGCCGAGTAGGAGCATCAAACGAGTACAACTCTCATTATCCGTACTCATGCTGAAGGAAAATCCTCATTATGTATTCACTCTTCACCCTCTGTGGTTGGCCAGTCATACACAGCGACCGCCCCTCCCCAGACAGACAAGAGCCGTGCCTCGCTCACGTCCGCGTTGCAATTGGCACGACCGAGTTGAAAACGGCTCGTGTCGCCTTCATCACTGCCTCCACTCCGGACGGGGTTTTCTAGGTTTTCGTCAGCTTGCCTCTAATTCGGTTTGTCTGTGTAGGCTCTCAGTCGTACAGGAGTTGTCCATCGAGGAAAAGGCTTCTTGAGACGTCATCTGTACTTCTGTGAAGAAGGTGTCGGACGTTTCGCTCCTCATCCGAAGAGCTTCGTCAGCGAACTAATGAGTGCTGGTAGCTTAGGCCTTAAATACAGTAAGAGTGGGCGGAATTGGTGTGCCAACACCCTCCTCCTATTGGTTCCTTACACTAAGCCTGGGCGGAGTAGTGGTATAATCCTCTCCTGCTATTAACACCTCCGATAAAAGGGAAGTGTCGCTCCCTGAATTGGGTATGAACGACTCTGATACTGGCTAGTTAGCATCTATTGTTCTGGCTCGGCCCTGGCTTCACCTCATTTGCAAGACTAAGAGCTGTGGGTTTTGGTCTCAGTAACCTGCTGAACACAGGGTCCAAATTAAACCTCAAACCACCATTCCGATTCAATGATGGGTTCTGTTGTTTGACAAAAATAGCTTCCTTTACTCCTCTTTCAAACCATCTGTTTTCTTTGGCCAAAATCTTTACCTCGCTGTCCTGAAAAGAGTGATTGGTAGCTTTCAGGTGTAGATGTACTGCTGATTGAGGACCACTAGAATTGTCCCTGCGATGTTGATAAAGCCTTTTTTGGAGCATTTGCTTGGTTTCCCCAATGTAGTGCTCTTTGCATTCCTCATCTTTACAGTGGATGGAATAGACCACATTGCTCTGTTTCTGGTTTGGAGCCTTGTCTTTAGGATGCACTAATTTTTGTCTCAGGGTATTTACTGGTTTGAAATAGGTAGGAATTCCTACCTATTTCAAACCAGTAAATACCCTGAGACAATAGGATAGGATTATACCACTACTCCGCCCAGGCTTAGTGTAACGAACCAATAGGAGGAGGGTGTTGGCACACCAATTCCGCCCACTCTTACTGTATTTAAGGCCTAAGCTACCAGCACTTATTAGTTCGCTGACGAAGCTCTTCGGATGAGGAGCGAAACGTCCGACACCTTCTTCACAGAAGTACAGATGACGTCTCAAGAAGCCTTTTCCTCTAATTCGGTTTGTATCTAAAGTTACTTGGTAAACTTATTTCGGCCATGCACGTACGCGGTGCATTTGACAAGAGAGCGCATTGGACACTGCCGGTGTTTGTTTTTTTCCGCCTGCTTGCTTCTAATTTGGCTGGTGATATGAAGCCAGGTGGAAAACTTTGCTCGTAGCACTGAACGCCGTGCTTTTGAGAAAACTACAGTGAACAAGGCTGACAGATTATTTCCCTGTTTGCCATCACTGGATGTTTGCATGAATCAGCAACTTGACACAGATCATTAAAAAATAATTCAATAATAAAGTCTTACAGATCACTTAAACGGGCCTTACATCCCGGCGTACTGTCCGTGCGCCTACGTGCTGGCACGCAAAGCCCGTAGGAAGAAAATTGGGATGCAAATTATTTTCTGCGTGCACGCAGCAAAACCTTGCACGCAGCCAGGTCGCAAGGGCAAGGCAGAGGAGGCGTGCGTGACCCTCGCGTGTGTTGCAGTACAATGTGTGCACTGCCCGGCCACGGCAGCGGCTCCTCCTATGGCGGGCGACTCCTCCAGCTGTACACTCTGGTTCTCTCGACCTCCGTGGACACACGGCGGCTGCTCACATAACGTATCCGACATTAATGCGCCTTGCCCGGCCACGGCGGGCGGCTCTTCCCGCTGTACACTCTGGTTCCCCCGGTCACGATAGCCACAGGTGCCGAAGGAAGCCAGTACGCCCATCTTCCCATGGAAGTGAGTGCCCACAAACGTATGTCCCGAGTGAGTGAAACGTACGACTGCCTTCCATGAAGCGCAACTAGCACGCACGAGTTGCACGCCGCACTCGCCATGTAAAAGGGTGTCACGAATCACTTGCTCCATAAGTACGACACATTTGCAACCCCTCTGATACCCTACTTCCTACTCCTCTGATACCCCTTTGATATCTTTCCTCATCATCTTATACATCTTTTGTCATCAAATTGTTATTTTTTTCTCTAATGGATGGACTTTATTCTCATAAACTTTTTTTCCATTTTTGGATTTTAAAAATTTTCCAACTATTTCAACTTTCTTTTGCAAGTTTCCTTCTCGGAACTATGACTTTATTCCCATAATAGTTGACTTATTCTTGTAACATTATCAGTTTTCCACAACCTCATTTTGTAAAAATTCCAGCTTTACTTGTTGCTTTGTTTCTTCCTCATTATATTCCAACTTTAAAAAAATGCCATCTTTTTTCTTCAATATCTTCAACTTTTTGCTGCTAAAATGACTAAAATTTTGTTGAATTATATTTTTAGAATGTGTCGGGGGCCAATGAACAGCCAGCGGGCGGCACTTTGGACACCCCTGTCTTGGTCCATTAATCTGAAGCTTGCGGTTTCGATGAATTGAGTCATCAGTTAGGCCCGAGACGAACCAACTCAATATGAAGCAAACGCAAACAGTTAATGGTTTGGTCCGCAACATGTCAGAAAAGAGGCAAAAATGTCAAACACTGTTTTCCCAAGTCAAAGCCGACGTGCGTGAATATCTTATTTTTCCTAAAACACAAAGATAGTACGTCTGCTTTCATGGATGACTAAGGAATTTAAAACATATTCACATATTCACATAAGAGATTTGTAATTAAGAAAAACAATGAATGGAACAGCAAAACAGTTGTTGATTAATTGTATTGAATGAATTAATTCATTGATTAACTGTTAACTGTAGAGACCGGACAAAATACCTTTAAAATCAGACCCCGTCCGAGCTCTGGGCTCAGCTGTGCTCAGCATCTTCCTGTTCTTCCTTCACGTGAATGCATCCATGCCATCCATGCCATCCATGCCATCCATGCCATCCATGCCAGCTCGCTCTTGTGTCACGACAGGAGTAAAAAAAAAAATAAAATAAATGAACAGCCTTCCTCGAGCCAACCTGACGTCAACTCGTCCATGCTCACCTTCACCAACGCGGAGCCATTTTGCATGAAATATCCATTATCCTTGTCCTTTTCATTGGGTATAACAAATATTTTTGCCCCTCTAGTGTAAGCTACTTAACTGATTGATTGTCTTGCATTGCTTTGTTTCGCCATCTTTGATGTGTTTTCGCTCCAGAGAAGTAAAATAAATCTCATTCTCTTAACTGCCCCCTTTTTTTTAACGAAGAGCAAAGTAATAAATGAAAGATAAACATACTCTAGCCCACCCGAATTAAGGTGACTTATTAAGTGCGACAGGAAGTGGTATTAGCGCTACCTGGAGGACAGTTTGTCGTCGGGCGTAAAGGGCAATAAAAGACAGGAAATTCACCTTGTCGTCTTTCCTTAATTCTCTTTTTTACTCTGATTTATACATCTCTCCAGCACTTCCTTCCTCTTTGTGTTTTTACTTTCCATCTGCAGCACCTCTTAGCTGATAAACAGCGTTTACGTGCAAGGTGTCGCATACGAAGATCAGAATGTCAGCTTTAGTGGTCCGTCTGCGAACGTCTGCTGCTTTATGGACGGCTCCCACCGGGAGGTCAGCAAGAACAGGGAGAGGACTCACACAGCCAGCCAATGGCGTGGCTTGCTTGCCAGTCGTGATTTAAGCACGTGTTAAACAAACATGAGGCCTTACAGTTAGCCCGGAGGCGCCTGATGCTTTCCCCATGCAAGTTACTTAAGGGTGCCGCTCTTAAATTTGCAGCATGCTTTAATGATCTCGGCCGAGCTCAGCGAACGTCGATTGAAATGTAACTCATGTAAGGAAAGGGAGGCCTCAATTTCTCAACTTGTTAAAAAAAACACATTTAATCTCATGCAAAAAGTAGCCTTGGTGCGCATCGACGTCAACGGCATCGTGTTAATGCAGAATGAAGCGGAAGCTTCTGTTGACTGCGTGGACATTCTTAAGTGGTGTGCCCGTTACCTTCATCCTCGCGTGGACATTCTTAAGTGGTGTGCCCGTTACCTTCATCCTCGCGTGGCCTGCATTCTGCTGTTTATCTTTTTCAAGTTTGTTTGCTTGTACGGTCTTTGACATGCGTCGCCCTGGATTTGTCCTGATGGGTAGGCTGCAGATCACCCATGACCCTGAACGGGACAAACAGATGGATCCATGCATGGATGGATGGGTAGCCATTCTGCCATGAATATTCCTATTAAAATACGGCAAATCTTATCGCCTCGATGATACCGTTCACCACCTTGGGGATGCCAGTTCCGCTCAGAGTAATGCCACCTAAGTCCAGTCATTTCAGTTACTCTGGTTGTCTTGGTTCTGGTTCAAGTTGCCTTCCTGGTAGAGAATTGATTACTCTTCAGCATTCAGGCTTTTGGAGTTACTTCTGCATGTGCAGCATGCCAAATATGTCTGGATTTTTCACTGCAGTAATCCGTCGCCACTTCGTGCTTTGAATTATGCAGCTTCACTCTGTTGCGGTTTTTCACAAATATATTACTTAATACATCATCGCTGTCGAATGGTTGAATACGGCCCACTATTTAGTCAAAAAACATGCATATTTAAGCACACTTTTTGATTAAATTAAGCATGAAATGGCTAAATGAACTAAAATCCAAATATGAGGCCTACAGAAAACGCATTCAAAGACATTGTGATGTGATGATGATGTAGTATTCTACACTGGTCACAAGGTGTCAGTAATGTTACATACACACTGCAGGAAATACTCCGTGATAATGTGAATCTCCCAACATGTGAGTATACAGTATATTAGAACATATTTCTGTCTACTACTGCTTATTTCTCACTGCTCGTCATCGCCGTCCTTGTCAGCAATCAGCTCTGCAATCAAGGTAGAAGATGTTCATTTATCCCTTTCATTCGTCTTTTATATGCATTTCTGCATATATTAAAAAGTATATTAAATTCCATATTAAAAGTGTTTTTGGGTGTCCCGAACGGATTAATTGGATTAGCATTATGTTTTATGGGAAGAACTGATTCAGTTAGAGTAGGTTTCATTTAGAGTCGGACCTTCTGGAACGGATTATGGACGCTAAGCGAGGTTCCACCGTACTGGAACGCCATTCTGGTCGAGTTTAGCTTGTTGCCCAATTGATGGCTGAGGTCTACCACCCAAAGCAAACACCTGCCAAAGCTGCAGATGTTGCAGGCATCCTTCCATCCGTCCCTGAAGTGGTCCTTTCATCTCCTTCAGCAAGTCCAACATATGCTCATTTGGACCAAGGGGAGATCTTTTTGGCTGTGTCTTCACACGCGTACAGTAAGCAATGTAATGGTGCGTCACATGGACCCCCCGCTTTGGTGCCAGTAACTTCCTGTCCGCCGCATTTCCACTTGCTTCTTTCAGCACAGCATGTCTACTCCACTTTCCAGTCTGCCCCCCCTCAGGGTAACTCGTCGCTTTGGCACTCGCTGGACCGTGGGTATACCCGCTGCCATCTGCCAGTGTGTGTTTAATTCCAGCCCAGCGCATGTCTCCATCACCTGTCTTATAGTATCTCGCCTCTGACCTGTGACCTATGGGAGTTTGCATGCGTGTTTGTGTGCTGCACTTATCACTGTGGAACAGCTGGCCGCCGTGCCTCGCTTCATCGCACACGTGCACGCCCGCTGCACAAAAGTAAGTAAAGGGGAAAAGGAATTGTGGCAGGATCCGGGCGGTGGGGGAAGTGTAGCGTTGTCGTAGTAGTGTGCGGATGTGCGATTGTGTGTGTACGCAGGTGTCAGACTGGAGATAGCTCGAAGTTATCAGCCGCTAATCCTTTAATGGCACATTTGGATGAAGTTTCTCAATGGAAGAGAGACCTGAAAACATTACCACTCTTGCTGCCATTCCTGCAATGTTCCATCCTCACCGGATGATTACCTCCACCAATGACATTATTTTGGTTCCATTCTTGTTAAAACGACCAATTTAGAACACTTTTCCGAATGTCCCTTAATTACCATTCTTACAGATACATTTGCGGTGTAAGCAGGAGAAGTTGTAAGTCAAATTTAAACTCGTTAAGCCTTGGTGGAGGTCTGCACACAACTTCTCTTGAGTATGAAGCACAAGCACTTTCATATACTGTACAGTATATGTAATGTTTTATTTGTTCTTCTTTCTTCTTGTACATTTTCTTCTTGTAATATTAGGACTTTATTCTGGTAAAATGTTCCTGTAGTCGCATAATTTTAACGTTTTGTCACACTCGTTCTTCACACTCCTTCGTTGTGGTCATGCTCTTATTCTGTAACATTCCCGCTGTGTTTTCTGCTGGCTTTACTTCACGTTCGTACGCACCTGCCGCTATTTAGGTCAGCTGGCAGTGTCTTCCTGTGTTGGAGCATTGCATGTTTGCGACACGTGACTTGAGGTCTAAACTTTCCTTTTTCTGCTCTGCTTTTTGAAAACAATTACAGACGTTTACCTGCACGAGGTTCCAGTCTCTGCATCTTGGGGTCACAACCAAACCAGAACGGGACTTTTTTCCCCAAACTAATGTTCGAAAAATTACAACATTATTCTTTGTTTTTCGTAATATTCAGACTTTAAAGAAATGTCTTTTTTCCGAAATATTTCAACTTTATGTTTGTTATTTGTTATTTTTGCTCATATTACGACATTATTCTTGTAAAATCGCAACCTGTCGCTAGATTACAACTTTTTCTCTTAATATTTTGACTTTAATTCTTGTAAAATTACCTCAGATTTTTTTCATTTTTGCTGTTGCTTAGTTTTCTTGTTACATTAGACTTTTTGAATGTGCCGCGGGCCGATAAAAAACAGCCGCGGGCTGTAAATACATCCTCTTTACTATTATTATTCTTTTGATATTTCGGAGGGCTTTTACACTGGAAACCGCACCAAAATTTGCGAGTATGCGTATCCTGGCATAGGCTTGCGGGCACGAACCCCACAAAAAAGCACTCAATATTAGCACCTGCCATCAGTGAATCCGATGGACAGAAAAAGCGCACATGCTTATCATGAGCGTCTGGGACCTGCGCTGTAAAACATCTCCCAGCTTGTCATTAAAAGGGACGTTTCTTCATTAGCTTCCTGATTTCTCCATTTCCTCCCGTCCTTAATCCCTCACCTGACTTTCTTAACTGATAGCATCTTCACTCGTTTCCGACCCACATAATCCCCTTATTATTGCTTATCTTAGCGTGGCTGCTTGATCACCCTTTCCACTTCCTGTCTGCCGCTGTGATTTCCTACCACCCCAAATCTTCCGCTTCCTTCGTAGCGTCTAATTTCCTGCACTTCCGTCAGGATTCCTTCATTTGCTCCCTAGGTGATCCATTCTCTTGGTGTTTCTCCATCGCCGTGTAAAAACCGTTTCCCCTTGATCTGTCATTCCCATGATTCCTAGCCTAATGGATTTCTTTTATATGTCCCTTGTCTGTCAATTAAAGCAGCATAATGTAAGGACATTTCCATCGGCACGCCATGAATGGTGTGCTGGATGTATTCAGCTTTATGAAATGCCGCCGGCGTGTGCTCCAGCAGAGGCTCAAATACAATGCAAACATTCACACAGAAACTGAACTAAGGAGCCTCGACAGCGCTGATACACAGTCTGCGGCCCCCGCTCCGCTCAATTAATGTGTCGCGGTCACGGACGCCGCTGAACTGTCATCACGCCGCTAATAAAGAAAAAGAAGAAGAGGAGGAAGAAAAAAAAAACTGTCACCAGGCCGCTGGCTCCGGCTCGTCTCGGCCCGAGTTGGCTCGTTCTGCCTCTCCTTGTTGAGCTATGGAGTGAGGAGGGTGGGATGGGAGGGCGGGGGGCAAATCCCCACATCATCTGAAAGGAAATGTGAAAGGCAGCGGGCTTGTAAAGCCTCATTAGGCTTAGTAACCCATAGCCACCACTGCTCTGTGTGTGTGCGTGTGCGTCACGCATGTGCACTATGGAGATACGCAACAGTGTGCCTTTACCGCGCACACGAGTCCTCTGAAGCCACCTCACAGCCGCAACGACACTGCAGGCTCTCTGGATTCAAATGGAATTTCATTCAGTGAATACACCCCCCCCATAGTGAATGAAGGATGGCATTGAAAAGACGTCTCCTATAACAAAAGAATGGACACACTGCAGAGGTGGACGTAGACAGGACGTCCCACAACCAGGCAACAACATTCAAACTGCAAAAGTTGCACAGGAAAGAGCAGAGGTGTCCAAAGTGCGGCCAGTGGCTGTTTTTTTATTGGCCATTGGTACATTCTAAACATAGCATTTATCAAGAAAATAAAAAGGAAAAATTGGAAAATCAGCAATAATTTTACAAGAATAAAATCCAAATATTAAGAGAAAAAGTTGCAATCTAATGAGAAAAACTCGTTATTTTACGAGCATTTTTTAAAAGTCGTAACATTATGAGAAAAAAACACAACAAAATAATGCTGTACGTTTTGGAAGATTAGGTTGTGGGAAAAGTTAATATTATGAGAATAAAGTTAAATATTATGAGAATAAAGAAGAAAAGTTAACAAAAAAAAGTTAAAATTGTTGGAAATAAAAAAAGAACAACAGCAAAAATTGAAAAAAACAGCTGTGATTTTTCAAGAATAAAGTCCAAATATGATGAGAAAAAAGTCATACTCTAACAAAACAATATCTTGCAATTTTATGAAAATAAATTTGCAATATTATGAGGAAAAATAATGTCACTTTAGCAGGAAAGTGTTGAAATACTACGTTATTATTATAAGGTTGCACTATCAGGAGAAACAAGCAAAACAATTAAGTTTTTGAAAAATGGGAATAAAGTCTTAATATTATGACAAGAAAAAAGCAGGAGAAATTGAAAAAACGCCTGCAATTTTACAAGAATCAAGTCAATACATTAAGAGACAAAAGTCCTATTCGACCAAAAAAGTCACAATTCTAACAAGAATTCATTTGTAATGTTATGAAGAACAATAATGTCATTTTAGTAGCATAGAGTTGAAATATGAAAGAAAAAGATGCTCTTTTTTCGAAGTCGTAATGTTAGAAGAAACAAACAAAACAAAGTTCTCATTTTTGAAAAATTTACGCTGGGGAAAAAGTTATAATAATACGGGAAAAAAGCCATGCTATTCAGAAAAGAAAATTTACAAAGATTATTTAAGAAGAAAGTTGAAATATTTGGAAAATTTCCAAAGAAAATGTGAAAAAAGAGCAAAGTTTATAATAATAATGGACTTTTTCTCGTATATGACAAAGCGGAAATGCAGTTTTGTCTTGAAATACTCTATACTGTATATAACTTGTTAGCATATCTACAGTACATGTGTGGCTTTACAAAATATCAAAGTGGCAAAGTTGCTTCCTTTCATTTTTCAGCCAGGGAATCCTCTATTTGGCTTTATTGTTCATAAAATGCACACAGAACGATGAACAACTCTGTTTCTGTCTTTCTTCCTCCTCAAAAGGTACCGTGCGCCCTGCGCTGATGAGACGTTCAAGCGCACTGCATATTTCTTATTATGGCTGCAAAATTTGCAAAACTTTGATACAGAAGGTGAGAAAAACAATTTAATTCAAGAAAGAACTTGTGGCAAAGTACAAAGGTAGCATCTGTTACAATATTGGATTGTAATGTAAAGGTTCCTGGCTGACACAGATTGCAGGGGGAATGGTCTAAGGGAGACACATACTGTAACAGATAGTGTGGCCGGCAAGAGTACAGCTCTAGAGTAAGTACAAGTAGTTCTCATACACTCATACACTTCTGCTTCAATGACTGTTGTGTCTGTAAGTAATGTGCAACTATAATTAAATGATACCTATGTGGAGAAATGAGGTATTTTAGACAGCGGTGTTGTTTAATTAGGATGGTAATTATGTCTACCTTGGAGATTGTGGCTGCTGTGTCAGCCACTGACTAACTAAATACACATGTATGAATTTCGGTCTATTTTAATTCATCTGTGAGTACAAAAAGGAAGTTTTGGTGTTAAAATACAGCTGTTTGTTTTCTACAATCGATTTATTAATATTTGTGTTACAATATAAATAGATAAATAAATACATCAATCAATCAATCCAAAATAGTACAATAAATGTAATTGATTAATGAATTTCTTTATTTTATATGCAATGTCTTTCATAAAATAATATATAATCATGATTATTTTACAATAATATTACAAAATTGCTCAAAGTGAGAACAAGCTGGAAGTCAAACAGTGTCACTCGGTCTTCCACTTTGGAGTCCCGGCTGTGGAGGTGGATGAGAGGTGTCAGTTGAAATCATAAAATTGCCACCTGAATTATTAATAAGACGTCTGCAGGGCGAGGATATTTACCATTTAGACACATAAACACACAGCGGGCGAGCCACAAAACGCAAATAATAAGGACGTTATTCCAAATGAGACTGTGAAATGAAGCCTTGTGAAGAATTCCAAGGGTGTATATTTCAATAGCATTAAGTGCACGTGGGTGGGTGGGTGGGTGGGTGGGGGTAAGGAGGCGGTGAAGAACACATCTTTGGGGGTAAAATAATGAATTTGCGCCACGCCGGCCTCCCCGCTTAATCACATTTAGCAATCAGGAAGAAGCATTTCCTCCTGCCAATGCATCCCCGCAATGGACATCATGAGCCGCGACATTATTTCAGTGATACTATCGGGGAATTCAAATTTGCTTGACTTGAAAACGATTGGCTGCACGGTGGAGATTGCACTGATATTCTTTTTCATTTAAACGTGCAATGACACATACACACGCTGTTTACACACTGGCTCGCTGCTAGAATGCCAATTTCCGTTCACCCTGGGGGATTAATTGTGCTTGTATTAGCTTTAACATCAAATATCATCAGTGAGTGCAAATGCCCCCCGTGGTCCTGATGGGAATTAGAAGGCCTTATTCTAATACCGAACCCCTCCCCACTTTCCTCCCTCGTCCCGCCTTGCTTTTTAACACTCAGCCGTCGTCCGTGTCAAAGATAGACAGCAGAGATTTACCGTGAGGGGTCACACGCTGCTTCTAATTAACTTAAGTAGAAAGTCGGGAATAAGCACTTCCCAGCTGGGATGCATCACACACGGTCGTGTACCGACTGAGAAGACGGGCCTTGCTGTCTCTTTGCCCGACTATGTCCTTTTCCGGATTTGACCTGGCGCGAGCAGGAACGGGACGATTCCCTGTCAGGCTGCCGATAACGGCGACGTTTTGAGAGTAGCTTTACACCAGGGGTGTCCAAACTTTTTCCAGCGAGGGCCACATAGTGAAAAATGAAAGGATGCAACTTTGCCACTTTGATATTTTGAAAAGCAACATCTGGATATGTTAGTTATACTGTATGTATTTCACATGCTTTTCAAGAAAGACCTGCATGTCAGCTTTGTAATATGCAGTCATCCCTTGCAATATCGCATTTCGAGTATCGCTGCCTCGCAAAATGAAAAAAATGAAATAACGATTGCTGTTTGGTGGTAGACTATTATTGTGGCCTATTATTAGTTCAAACTATTGAAATAAGTGATGTGTAGTATTCTGGTCACTAGGCAGCAGAAATGACAAAACATGGAGACATTACCTTACATTACACTACCTTAACACTGATGCAGTGAAAAAAAGACAGGTATGCTATTGCAGGAGTATTCAACTAAAATTCAAACAGGTCCAGATACAAAAAAAATTCTTTAAGCTAAAATCTGGTCTCTCTTCTTTCCCCGTAACGTTCACTCATATCACTGTCCTCTTTATCCTTATCTATCACTCCTTTCTCGCTGTCCTCTTTATCATTTTCTACCACTCCTTTCTCGCTGTCCTCTTTATCGTTTTCACTCTTTTCTCGCTGTCCTCTTTATCCTTATCTACCACTCCTTTCTCGCTGTCCTCTTTATCGTTTTCACTCTTTTCTCGCTGTCCTCTTTATCCTTATCTACCACTCCTTTCTCGCTGTCCTCTTTATCGTTAGCACTCCTTTCTCGCTGCCCTCTTTGTCCTTATCTATCACTCGTTTCTCGCTGTCTTCTTTATCGTTATCTATCACTCTCTTCTTTCTCCGTAACGTTCAGTCTTCTCACTGTCCTCTTTACCCTTATCTATCACTCGTTTCTCGCAGTCGTCTTTATCGTTATCACTTATTTCTCGCTGTCGTCTTTATCGTTATCTATCACTCGTTTTTCCGTGTCACTCAGTTCGCTTCTCTCTTCTTTCATATGTTTCTGATACGTTAGGAATGGAATATTTTCCCTCTGCTTTGAAGAAGACATGTTGAAGGCTTGTTGATAGCAGAAACATGACACACAATCACAATACAAACACACTCTGCTGTCCTAACAGTGAAAAAGTGTAGGTTTACACTCAATGTACCACCTCTCTCACAGAAGTTTCCAGAAAAAAAGCGGAACTAAGTTCCTCTTCAGAAATCGATTGGAATTTGCTAAACCTTTGTTGGCAACTAATCGCTCTCTCCAGCACTGGCATTGTAACTGCTTGTATCCACTCCTGTTTGGATACTAGGCTCATTTCACAGCTGTTAGAGCAACAAAATCTGGGTGGCTTTTCGCCCCTATTTACAGTCGCAATGTTTAAAATGCACAGATTTAATTGGCTGAGTAGCGTCACATGGGATGGCTTAACTCGCATGCAACCAGTCAGTGGATTTCCTCAACTGATCAAACAGCACCGTGAAGTGTAAAATAAGATGTGCCGGTCAAAATAGAAGCGCCTTGTCAAAAGTAAAAATTCGACACTGATTTCACTAGATTGTCCAGGTCCGTTTTGGATGACGTCTGGGTCCAATTAGTTGTTAGTTGTTAGTTGTTAGTGCTATCCTATGCAAAAAATTTTGGAACAATCTTGGAACGGTTCTTGGTTCTTGGGTTCCACGCATTTTCTATACAGCTTGTCCTCACTAGGGTTGCGGGCATATGCTGGGATACCCCCTAACCCCTCACACTCATGGACAATTTAGAGCAGGGGTCTCAAACTCAATTTCATTGGGGGCCAGTGGAGGTAGTCTGGGTGAGGCTTGGCCGCATCAAGTATTGGGAGTAGGGCTGGGAATCTCAGGGTACCTCACGATACGATACAACTCACAATACATCCATGTGATAACACCACTTTTCGTTCAGTGTTGGCGTTTACTTGCCCGTGTAAGTATGGAAGTAACACTGAGCTTGCCCGGATGTTGTGGGCTGCAGTTACACTATTCTTTGATGTCCAGTTGCGGGCTGCAAGATACGATTTGGTGGGCCGCGAGTTTGAGACCCCTGATTTAGAGTCTCCAATTGGGTTTTTGCTTCAATAGCCGCTAATTGAGTCGGATGAAGATATGTACAGGATGTGACTGGGACCGCGCTAGGAAGGAATCAAGGAATCAACCAAAAAAAATCAACTGAAAACTTCACTAGCCACTTGCTGGGCTGACATTTCCTCACAGCAATTAATTTTAAGACTCCTGATGTCTTGCCATGGACGTCCCCCTCCAGGGAGTCTGTCATTATCAGTCAGCCGGTGTGTGTAAACACACTCAACAAGTCGACTTTGAAAAAGGAGAAGCCTCCGGTGGGGAATCTCCACCTGACGTCCCGGGAAAAGCTCACCAGAGAGAACAACACCGGCACAACTCCCAAATCCCAACCCTGCAGACACGTCATTCCTAAAACTCCAGGGAAACCCTCTCGACCACCTCCTCCTCCTTTTGGATGAGTCTGTGAAGGAGCAGGTTTTTGGCAGACGGGATTGTTTTGTTTTCCGCTCCAACTCCCTCCGCTTACCAAAAAGAACCTTTGTTTGGCTGAAATGTAAATAGAATTACATTCATACCCACTGCTCGTATATTCAATCATATTCATTGTTGTGAACGGGAACAATCGGCCTCCCTGTTGACTAAACCCACTAGGCACCGCCCTACCAGCGTGTGTACTTGTGTAGCTGTGTGCGTTCCAGTCACAGCTCCAACCAGCCGTTCTTTTATTGCAACACAACAGGCTTCAACCCTTCACTCGCTCTATGAAAGGTCAACGCACGTCCAAATCATAAAACATAAATAACACAGTACTCTCATTACAGGAGGCTGTTCTGCCTTCCATTTGGCCGAATATCACACCAAGTAATGGCAAGTAATCCAATCAAGGAGTGGAACTTTTGCCTTCCTGAACGTCTACTACGTATGTTACTGTCTACGTAATGTTTTGAGTCACATATTAGCTGTCTGAGCGCAAAAAAAACTAGATTTTCCGGACTAAACTGACCTTGGAAATGTATTCATGGCTGCCATTTCAGTCCTGCTGGGGCCCAACCAACGAGATTTCCCCAACCTCCTAATCCCATTTCCGTAAAATAAACCTAAAAAAAAATGTAAAAGATTTTGCAACAGGTGTGTCCTGATACAACTTTTTCACTTCCCATACGATACCAATATTGCAGCCTTGCGTATTGGCCGATACCGATCCGATCTTAGCACAAATCATACCTACTTCCATCCATGCATTTTCTATACTGCTTGTCCTCACAAGGGTCGTGGGTATGCTGGAGCCTATCCCAGCTGTCTTCGGGCTAGAGGCGGGGTACACCCTGGACTGTGCCAGCCAATCGCAGGGCACATAATTAACCTGGCATGCATATTTTTGGAATGTGGGAGGAAACCAGAGTACCCGGAGAAACCCCACGGGAGAACATGCAAACTCCACACAGAGATGTCCCAACGGCGATACGAACCCACAATCTCCTGACTGTGGGGCCAACATGCTAACCACTAGGCCACCATGCGGCCCAACCATACACACTTTTAGGACTTATTTTGTTGTGTGGAAGGTTAGAAAAGGCTTGATCAAGTGATATTACTCAGAAAACTACTAAGCGTTCAAACCAACATTACTCACGCACGACAGGGGCTGGTCATCCGGTAGAATAAATTCGCCTTTCCTGTTATGAGAAATGACTCTTTGCTGCCCTTTGCAAATGTTTTGGGCAGCATTGGTTGTTTGAGAGAGCCGGGGGATTGTTTCTTCGCCTCCGTGATCTCGCAAAAATCCTCATGCTGTTTTTGGTGACGCTGCTTCAAATGCGCGATGAGGTTGGTCGTATTGCACTTCCCTGATGACAGCTTTTGTGTCTTTTGTGTCTTCTCTGGACTTAAACAAAAAATACTGACACGAGGCCGACATCACTCCTACTCCTTGCTACTTTGTTGTTGTGATCAGGGGCTCTATCCTTTGGAGTGCTTTTATCAGAGTGCTTCTAGAGATTTTAGACAACATAATTTGGTTTTTTTTGCTGGTATCAGACCAATAACCAGTATCAATATCAGATCGATACACCCCAAACTATCTTGCCTAGAACCCCATCGAGGGTTCAGGAGGTTTCTCCGACCTCCTGGACCAAAAAGGTGCGGTAGAAGCATGGACGGCAGTGGACTGTAACTGAAGCTCTACATTATCATGTTGGAGAAACTTTCCTTTATAAATGAACACCAAAAAAAAACAAAGAAAATGAAATTATCTTTGATTTTTCAAATATTAAGTCGAAATTTGACTGCTGATTTGAGCACTTTCCGATAACTTAACGCACATCCTGAGGTTGCGGATGTAAGAATGTTGAAGTAACTTTCCAGAAGTAATACTTAGTATTCTTTCGACATTTAAGGAAATTGCAGGAAGCGAAGCCAAGACACTTTGGCCACCTGAACGTCACAGTGCTGGACCAACAATGTATGCCGCAAAAATGGCCACCATATGCTGCACACGTACTGTAACACCCTCAACATACATGGCAACCATGCTGTGCTGCAAACGCACCATTTGAACACAAACCAAAAAATGCTTTAAAAAAAGCTGAAGCATACAGAAAATGAAAGAGTGATGGTTGTTTCTTTTGCCCTGTGGCTGAATGCCAGAATCCTGCAGAGCTCAAAGTCCTCCCTCCTTGCAGCTGGAGGAACCTCTCAGCTGTGTCCTGACTCACCCCTTTGCCACCTTCCTCTCTCCGCATCTCCATCTCTCTCTCTTTTTCGCTTACGCTCCCGCCAAGTGACCTCGTCGTCGCTTTCAGGGTGACTTTTTATTGAAATCAGATACAACTAAAGTTCATCTTTTTACGTTCTCATTCCTCATGCTTGTCATCCAGTGCAGCCTCTTCCTTGGAGTGTGTGTGTGTGTGTGTGTGTGTGTGTCTGTGTGTGTGTGCGTGTGTGTGCGTGCGTGTCTGAGACCAGTGTTGGGTGTTACTAATGTCTTTATTGTTTTCAAGTAAGGGGTAATCTAGTTCATTACTATTTAAAACGTTCATGGCCGTTACCGAGAGTGAAATGTGGCACGTTATTATGCTCCGATATCGATGTCGACCGTATGGCTCATTCTCCCGAAAGGGGCACCAAAAACG